>NW_023268790.1:954-1917 GCF_013103735.1 Etheostoma cragini
GAGTCTGGTGGAGATATGCTGCTCTATACATGCTAAAAGTAGTGATTATTTACATGGAGTCTGGTGGGTTTGGTGATGACGTTTCTACCTGATGCTCAACAGTCACTTCTACACTAATGCATTGAAAATGACCAGTTTCATGTTTTTTTTTAATAAGTTTTGTGTTGTTGTTTTTTTATAAGTTTTGTGTTTTTTCTGCAGAGTCGCCGAACGCCTCCAACCTGAAAATCTCGCGGATGGACAAGACGTGCGGCTCGGTGCTCGGAGGAGACGAGATCTTCCTGCTCTGCGACAAAGTCCAGAAAGGTGAAGACACGTGAATCCAAAAGCTTTGTCTGTGTGTCTTCAAGCGGAGACATTTCCCATCATGCCTCTGTGCTGCTGGTTACAGATGACATCGAGATCCGTTTCTACGAGGAGGACGACGAGGGAGGCTGGGAGGCGTTTGGAGACTTCTCACCTACTGACGTCCACAAACAGGTACAGGGACAGAAAGAAGACATCGGATGGTATGTCGGGGAAAAAGTCTCAAATTAGAATCCCCCAAAATATCCCAGACAGTCGTAATAAGCATGTTGAAAAAGCCCAAGGTTCCAGTAAAGTAAGAAGAAGAAGAACTGTCTCAGTATAGTATGTCAAACAAAGGACGAGAGAGAGAGACAAAGAGAGAGAGACAGTCAGAGAGAGAGACAGAGAGAGAGACAGATGGAGAGAGAGAGACAGACAGAGAGAGAGAGAGACAGACAGACAAAGAGGGAGAGACGGACAGAGAGACAGGTAGACACAGGTAGACAGACAGGTAGAGAGAGAGAGTGAGAGACAGACAGACAGAGAGAGAGAGAGACAGACAGAAAGACAAAGAGGGAGAGACAGACAGAGAGAGAGGGAGAGACGGACAGAGAGAGAGAGAGAGAGAGAGAGAGAGAGAGAGAGAGACAGAGAGAGAGAGAGAGAGAGAGAGAC
>NW_023268791.1:0-6628 GCF_013103735.1 Etheostoma cragini
GATGGTATTTCCTTTATTGTTAGGACCATTTTAGTAAAATGTGCACTGATGCTAAAGCTACCTACAGCCATGGGGAAACCAAGTAAAGCAATGCTGTGTCAGGAGTGGGATTTGAACCCACTCCTCGATTTGGAGACCAGAAGTCCCTTTACACAGGAAGGAGTCAAACCTTGAGCATGGCGCCTTAGACTACTCGGCCATCCTGACTGCTGGTACTGTGGAAAGACTATCATGATTTTCTTTTGCCTTCTGCATCAATATTCTAAACATGTGAGTGTATAAAATTTGCACTGAGGTTAACGCTTACATTTAACACTGGGAAAACCAAATGCGCTAAAGCTCTGTCAGGACTGGGATTTGAAACCACACCTCCACTTGAAGACCAGAATACCCTGTACACAGGAAGGAGTCAAACCTTGAGTCTGGCGCCTCTGACCACTCGGCCATCCTTAATAACTAGTGTGGTTGGTTGACTTCTATGATTTATTTGTACCTTCTACATTAAGATTTATGAAGTATTTGCCAAGTTTCAGTGCACACAAAGCATGTAGTGATGCAAAGACATCGAGCCAGGATGGTATGTGCACTGATGCTAAAGCTACCTAGAGCCATGGGGAAACCAAGTAAAGAAATGCTGTCTCAGGAGTGGGATTTGAACCCACGCCTCCATTTGGAGACCAGAAGTCCCTTTACACAGGAAGGAGTCAAACCTTGAGTCTGGCGCCTTAGACCACTCGGCCATCCTGACTGGTGGTGCTATAGAGAGACTACCATGATTTTCTTTTAACTTCTACATCAATATTCTAAACATGTGAGTGTATAAAATTTGCTCTGAGGTTAACGCTTACATTTAACACTGGGAAAACCAAATGCGCTAAAGCTGTGTCAGGACTGGGATTTGAACCCACGCCTCCACTTGAAGACCAGAATACCCTTTACACAGGAAGGTGTCAAACCTTGAGTCTGGCGCCTCTGACCACCCGGCCATCCATACGATTAGTGTGGTTGGTTGACTTCTATGATTCATTTGTACCTTCTACATTAAGATTTATGAAGTATTTGCCAAGTTTCAGTGCACACAAAGCATGTAGTGATGCAAAGACATCGAGCCAGGATGGTATTTCCTTTATTGTTAGGACCATTTTAGTAAAATGTGCACTGATGCTAAAGCTACCTAGAGCCATGGGGAAACCAAGTAAAGCAATGCTGTGTCAGGAGTGGGATTTCAACCCACGCCTCCATTTAGAGACCAGAAGTCCCTTTACACAGGAAGGAGTCAAACCTTGAGTCTGGCGCCTTAGACCACTCGGCCATCCTGACTGATGATGCTATAGAGAGACTACTATGATTTTCTTTTACCTTCTACATCAATATTCTAAACATGTGAGTGTATAAAATTTGCACTGATGTTAACGCTTACATTTAACACTGGGAAAACCAAATGCACTAAAACTGTGTCAGGACTGGGATTTGAACCCACGCCTCCACTTGAAGACCAGAATACCCTTTACACAGAAAGGAGTCAAAGCTTGAGCCTGGCGCCTCTGACCACTCGGCCATCCTTACGACTAGTGTGGTTGGTTGACTTCTATGATTAATTTGTACCTTCTACATTAAGATTTATGAAGTATTTGCCAAGTATCAGTGCACACAAAGCATGTAGTGATGCAAAGACATCGAGCCAGGATGGTATTTCCTTTATTGTTAGGACCATTTTAGTAAAATGTGCACTGATGCTAAAGCTACCTAGAGCCATGGGGAAACCAAGTAAAGAAATGCTGTGTTAGGAGTGGGATTTGAACCCACGCCTCCATTTTGAGACCAGACGTCCCTTTACACAGGAAGGAGTCAAACCTTGAGTCTAGCGCCTTTGACCACTCTGCCATCCTGACTGGTGGTGCTATAGAGAGACTACCATGATTTACTTTTAACTTCTACATCAATATTCTAAACATGTGAGTGTATAGAATTTGCACTGAGGTTAAGGCTTACATTTAACACTGGGAAAACCAAATGCACTAAAGCTGTGTCAGGACTGGGATTTGAACCCACGCCTCCTCTTGAAGACCAGAATACCCTTTACACAGGAAGGAGTCAAACCTTTACTCTGGCGCCTCTGACCAATAGGCCATCCTTACGACTAATGTGGTTGGTTGACTTCTATGATTCATTTGTACCTTCTACATTAAGATTTATGAAGTATTTGCCAAGTTTCAGTGCACACAAAGCATGTAGTGATGCAAAGACATCAAGCCAGGATGGTATTTCCTTTATTGTTGGGACAAGTTTAGTCAAATGTGCACCGATGCCAAAGCTACCTAGGCTTTACTTGCTAACCAAGTAAAGCAATGCTGTGTCAGGAGTAGGATTCAAACACACGCCTCCATTTGGAGACCAGAAGTCCCTTTACACATGAAGGAGTCAAAGCTTGAGTCTGGCGCCTCTAACAACTCGGCCATCCTTACGACTAGTGTGGTTGGTTGACTTCTATGATTCATTTGTACCTTCTACATTAAGATTTATGAAGTATTTGCCAAGTTTCAGTGCACACAAAGCATGTAGTGATGCAAAGACATCGAGCCAGGATGGTATTTCCTTTATTGTTAGGACCATTTTAGTAAAATGTGCACTGATGCTAAAGCTACCTAGAGCCATGGGGAAACCAAGTAAAGCAATGCTGTGTCAGGAGTGGGATTTGAACCCACGCATCCATTTGGAGACCAGAAGTCCCTTTACACAGGAAGGAGTCAAACCTTGACTCTGGCGCCTTAGACCACTCGGCCATCCTGACTGATGATGCGATAGAGAGACTACTATGATTTTCTTTTACCTTCTACATCAATATTCTAAACATGTGAGTGTATAAAATTTGCACTGAGGTTAACGCTTACATTTAACACTGGGAAAACCAAATGCACTAAAGCTCTGTCAGGACTGGGATTTGAACCCACGCCTCCACTTGAAGACCAGAATACCCTTTACACAGGAAGGAGTCAAAGCTTGAGTCTGGCGCCTCTAACCACTCGGCCATCCTTACGACAAGTGTGGTTGGTTGACTTCTATGATTAATTTGTATCTTCTACATTAAGATTTATGAAGTATTTGCCAAGTTTCAGTGCACACAAAGCATGTAGTGATGCAAAGACATCGAGCCAGGATGGTATTTCCTTTATTGTTAGGACCATTTTAGTAAAATGTGCACTGATGCTAAAGCTACCTAGAGCCATGGGGAAACCAAGTAAAGAAATGCTGTGTTAGGAGTGGGATTTGAACCCACGCCTCCATTTGGAGACCAGAAGTCCCTTTACACAGGAAGGAGTCAAACCTTGAATCTAGCGCCTTTGACCACTCTGCCATCCTGACTGGTGGTGCTATAGAGAGACTACCATGATTTTCTTTTAACTTCTACATCAATATTCTAAACATGTGAGTGTATAGAATTTGCACTGAGGTTAAGGCTTACATTTAACACTGGGAAAACCAAATGCACTAAAGCTGTGTCAGGACTGGGATTTGAACCCACGCCTCCACTTGAAGACCAGAATACCCTTTACACAGGAAGGAGTCAAACCTTGACTCTGGCGCCTCTGACCACTCAGCCATCCTTACGACTGATGTGGTTGGTTGACCTCTATGATTCATTTTTACCTTCTACATTAAGATTTATGAAGTATTTGCCAAGTTTCAGTGCACACAAAGCATGTAGTGATGCAAAGACATCAAGCCAGGATGGTATTTCCTTTATTGTTGGGACCAGTTTAGTCAAATGTGCACCGACGCCAAAGCTACCTAGAGCCATGGGGAAACACGTAAAGCAATGCTGTGTCAGGAGTGGGATTTGAACCCACGCCTCCATTTGGAGACCAGAAGTCCCTTTACACATGAAGGAGTCAAACCTTGAGTCTGGCGCCTTAGACCACTCAGCCATCCTGACTGGTGGTGCTACAGAGAGACTACCATGATTTTCTTTTAACTTTTAAATCAATATTCTAAACATGTGAGTGTATACAATTTGCACTGAGGTTAACGCTTACATTTAACACTGGGAAAACCAAATGCGCTAAAGCTGCGTCAGGACTGGGATTTGAACCCACGCCTCCACTTGAAGACCAGAATACCCTATACACAGATAGGAGTCAAACCTTGACTCTGGCGCCTCTGACCAATAGGCCATCCCTACGACTAATGTGGTTGGTTGACTTCTATGATTCATTTGTACCTTCTACATTAAGATTTATGAAGTATTTGCCAAGTTTCAGTGCACACAAAGCATGTAGTGATGCAAAGACATCAAGCCAGGATGGTATTTCCTTTATTGTTGGGACCAGTTTAGTCAAATGTGCACCGATGCCAAAGCTACCTAGGCTTTACTTGCTAACCAAGTAAAGCAATGCTGTGTCAGGAGTAGGATTCAAACACACGCCTCCATTTGGAGACCAGAAGTCCCTTTACACATGAAGGAGTCAAACCTTGAGTCTGGCGCCTTAGACCAATCGGCCATCCTGACTGGTGGTGCTACAGAGAGACTACCATGATTTTCTTTTAACTTCTACATCAATATTCTAAACATGTGAGTGTATAAAATTTGCACTGAGGTTAACGCTTACATTTAACACTGGGAAAACCAAATGCGCTAAAGCTGTGACAGGACTGGGATTTTAACCCACGCCTCCACTTATAGACCAGAATACCCTTTACACAGGAAGGAGTCAAACCTTGGGTCTGGCGCCTCTGACCACTCGGCCAACCTTACGACTAGTGTGGTTGGTTGACTTCTATGATTCATTTGTACCTTCTACATTAAAATTTAAGAAATATTTGCCAAGTTTCAGTGCACACAAAGCATGTAGTGATAAAAAGACATCGAGCCAGGATGGTATTTCCTTTATTGTAAGGACCATTTTAGTAAAATGTGCACTGAGGCTAAAGCTACCTAGAGCCATGGGGAAACCAAGTAAAGTAATGCTGTGTCAGGAGTGGGATTTGAACCCACGCCTCGATTTGGAGACCAGAAGTCCCTTTACACAGGAAGGAGTCAAACCTTGAGTATGGCGCCTTAGACTACTCGGCCATCCTGACTGCTGATACTGTGGAAAGACTATCATGATTTTCTTTTGCCTTCTGCATCAATATTCTAAACATGTGAGTGTATAAAATTTGCACTGAGGTTAACGCTTACATTTAACAGTGGGAAAACCAAATGCGCTAAAGCTGTGACAGGACTGGGATTTTAACCCACGCCTCTACTTGAAGACCAGAATACCCTTTACACAGGAAGGAGTCAAACCTTGGGTCTGGCGCCTCTGACCACTCGGCCATCCTTACGACTAGTGTGGTTGGTTGACTTCTATGATTCATTTGTACCTTCTACATTAAGATTTATGAAGTATTTGCCAAGTTTCAGTGCACACAAAGCATGTAGTGATGCAAAGACATCGAGCCAGGATGGTATTTCCTTTATTGTTAGGACATTTTAGTAAAATGTGCACTGATGCTAAAGCTACCTAGAGCCATGGGGAAACCAAGTAAAGAAATGCTGTGTCAGGAGTGGGATTTGAACCCACACCTCCATTTGGAGACCAGAAGTCCCTTTACACAGGAAGGAGTCAAACCTTGAGTATGGCGCCTTAGACTACTCGGCCATCCTGACTGCTGATACTGTGGAAAGACTATCATGATTTTCTTTTGACTTCTACATCAATAGTCTATACATGTGAGTGTATAAAATTTGCACTGAGGTTAACGCTTACATTTAACACTGGGAAAACCAAATGCGCTAAAGCTGTGTCAGGACTGGGATTTGAACCCACGCCTCCACTTGAAGACCAGAATACCCTTTACACAGGAAGGAGTCAAACCTTGACCCTGGCGCCTCTGACCACCCGGCCATCCATACGATTAGTGTGGTTGGTTGACTTCTATGATTCATTTGTACCTTCTACATTAAGATTTATGAAGTATTTGCCAAGTTTCAGTGCACACAAAGCATGTAGTGATGCAAAGACATCGAGCCAGGATGGTATTTCCTTTATTGTTAGGACCATTTTAGTAAAATGTGCACTGATGCTAAAGCTACCTAGAGCCATGGGGAAACCAAGTAAATTAATGCTGTGTCAGGAGTGGGATTTGAACCCACGTCTCCATTTGGAGACCAGAAGTCCCTTTACACAGGAAGGAGTCAAACCTTGAGTCTGGCGCCTTAGACCACTCGGCCATCCTGACTGATGATGCTATAGAGAGACTACTATGATTTTCTTTTATCTTCTACATCAATATTCTAAACATGTGAGTGTATAAAATTTGCACTGAGGTTAACGCTTACATTTAACACTGGGAAAACCAAATGCACTAAAGCTGTGTCAGGACTGGGATTTGAACCCACGCCTCCACTTGAAGACCAGAATACCCTTTACACAGGAAGGAGTCAAAGCTTGAGTCTGGCGCCTCTGACCACTCGGCCATCCTTACGACTAGTGTGGTTGGTTGACTTCTATGATTCATTTGTACCTTCTACATTAAGATTTATGAAGTATTTGCCAAGTTTCAGTTTACACAAAGCATGTAGTGATGCAAAGACATCGAGCCAGGATGGTATTTCCTTTATTGTTAGGACCATTTTAGTAAAATG
>NW_023268792.1:0-1841 GCF_013103735.1 Etheostoma cragini
GTATCCCCTCTAACTTAACTGTAGCTGTATCCCCTCTAACTTAACTGTGTCTGTAGCTGTATCCCCTCTAATTTAACTGTGTTTGTAGCTGTATCCCCTCTAACTTAACTATGTTTCTAGCTGTATCCCCTCTAACTTAACTGTGTTTGTAGCTGTATCCCCTCTAATTTAACTGTGTTTGTAGCTGTATACCCTCTAACTTAACTATGTTTCTAGCTGTATCCCCTCTAACTTAACTGTGTTTGTAGCTGTATCCCCTCTAACTTAACTGTGTTTGTAGCCCTCTTCTGTACTATGTATACTATTATAAATAAATACTCTTAAATAAACACTTTTTTTCCAAAAGAGGGCAGGAACAAGTGCAATGTATTTTGGGGTCCTACCCTTTTTACATCTTTATTTACAAAAATAACCCTCATCCAAGCGTTTTCAATCCATCACTTTTCAATAAAAATCATAAAAGCAATAAAGCATATTTATATTAGACGTTTCCCACACAAAGATACAACACATGTGCTTCATAAAGTACACACAAAACAGCAGATGTAACACAAATATATGGAAACACAGTCTTGGTACCTTGGCCAGAACCACCAGAGAGGCTGCAGCGCCGGACGAGTTCCCCAGCCACGGCTGCTCTCTGCTGGGCTCCCCCCCCCACCGGATGCCCCCCCCCGGCCACGAGCCCCCGGGCCCCTGGGGGTCCACCGACACCGAGACGCTCTTGGTGTCTGCGCCTTCCATGTTCCAGGCTACGCAGGTGTACACACCTGAAAGAGAGATGCAATGAAAGAGATGCGATGTTAAGGGGTATTTTCAGTATTTCAGTGACTAATGTGGTCCAGTAGCCTATTAAAGCCGTTTGTAGTTGTTCATATGTATTTGTAATATATGTAATATGCAATAGGCCTACATACTGTAGAGATAGACCTTTTAGTTAAAGAGTAAGATCCTTTCAGTTTAACATGAAACAGCCTGTAAAAATGTAAAAAATCACTACTTTTAGCGTGTATAGAGCAGCATATCTCCACCAGACTCCATGTAAATAATCACTACTTTTAGCGTGTATAGAGCAGCATATCTCCACCAGACTCCATGTAAATAATCACTACTTTTAGCGTGTATAGAGCAGCATATCTCCACCAGACTCCATGTAAATAATCACTACTTTTAGTGTGTATAGAGCAGCATATCTCCACCAGACTCCATGTAAATAATCACTACTTTTAGTGTGTATAGAGCAGCATATCTCCACCAGACTCCATGTAAATAATCACTACTTACTAATGAAGTGTGTTCTACGATGATAAAAGTAGTGATTATTTACATGGAGTCCAGCTTTATGTTGTTCCTGTGTCCTGTGTCCTGTGTCCTGTGTCCTGTGAGTGAAGTGAGTTTCATGATGATGCAGACTGGGCTTTAACTTTAGACTTTAACTAAAATCTCTATCTCTGTAGGGATCCATCCCATAATGTTGTCACACAGGTCTATTGGGATGCACTGACCTGCGTCCGACGGCTCGGCGTGTTCGATCACCAGCGCGCCGGGCTCCGACACGCGATGCTTCTTCTTCTTCCTCCTGCTGCTCAGGCCCCGCCCCTCCTCTGATATGATTGGTGCAGCCACCGCCTCCGAGCTCACCTGACCAGGTGAGAAAAGACAACAACAGAGACACAACAATCAGATTAGATATTCACATAATTTTATTCTAAGTGAAGACCTTTATCTTCCTTAATTGATAAAATCGAGTGCAGATTTGAGTCGCGCATGCGTCACTTCGCACTCACACACACACACATACACACACACAGAGACAGACACACACACACACACACACAGAC
>NW_023268793.1:0-1177 GCF_013103735.1 Etheostoma cragini
GAAGTCTCTTTTATATAGACCTTAGTGGTCCCCTAATACTGTATCTGAAGTCTCTTTTATATAGACCTTAGTGGTCTTGACTGGAATAAAGAAGGCAAATGTAAGCGTATGAAAAAAAAAACATTAATTAAACTTTACATAAATCTTTGAAGTAATAATCTCAAAGATTTTGATTTAAATAAATCAAATATCTGTTGGTGGCATGTTTTCCATCACACTGCAGTGGTTGGTCCGCCAGAGGGTATGGGCGGAGCAAAGGCAACCCAATCAGTCTGCTACTGACTACCACACTACTACTTCTCTATAGTGACTATGGCCGAACACTGAAGAGAAAAAATCAGTGGCCACAAACTATTAAAATAAAAGTGAAATCCAAGAAACACAACTACACTTACTGCTTATTGGCAAAGTTTCCATGGTTTTTGCCCCTCTGCAGATAGCCACTGCAAGGCCCCACACACCCCTAACCCTAACAATCCCTCCTCACACACACACACACACACACACACACACACACACACACACACACACACAAAAATGCAGACACACTCCCCCACCACCTGGACTATCTCTGATTAAGATAACCTTCCTCATAACATAACAAGGACGCTCACTTTCATTTCTTTTCCACATCATTGCTGTTATTGATTAAGACTCCGAGGGAACTGAGCCGAGGCTTCCTCCGAGTCCTCCAAAGATGCTCAGATAAAAATGAAGGTAATTTGTTCCTCTAAGGTCAACCTCTTCCAAAAAAAATTAAAAAAGAAAGCCAAGGACAGACGAAGAGAAGCAAAGCAGAGTTTAAGATTGACGGGGCACAAAGCCCAACACGTGTCTTTCCTAGATTAAGACCGACGCAACTGTTAAAGTCCCATCCAGGGCCCACGTTGTGTGAACAGTAATTGCACCTGCGCCCATCTTTGCACCCATGGGCGTCCTGGTCTTACAGGGAGGTGTGTTCAGGTGCAATCTTGGCATGCTTGTCTTATAGGGAGGTGTGTACAGGTGCATTCTTGGCGGGCTGGTCTTACAGGGAGGTGTGTACAGGTGCATTCTTGGCGTGCTGGTCTTACAGGGAGGTGTGTACAGGTGCATTCTTGGCGTGCTGGTCTTACAGGGAGGTGTGTTCAGGTGCACTCTGGGCGTGCTGGTCTTACAGGGAGGTGTGTTCAGGTGC
>NW_023268794.1:0-1743 GCF_013103735.1 Etheostoma cragini
TACAGAAGACGTACGACGCTAACGCGAGAAATACAGAAGACGTACGACGCTAACACGAGAAATACAGAAGACGTACGACGCTAACACGAGAAATACAGAAGACGTACGACGCTAACACGAGAAATACACAAGACGTACGACGTTATGCGATTAAACTACATTTTCACACCCGACAGAATAAACACGTGATTAAAAAAACGTGAAATGTTTCGAGTAGTTGGCGCGTTATTGATGCCGTTTTGCAGCTGTCGAACTCTTTCGGGGTCGCCGTGGTAACCGTTGGGATGCGGGGATACCTACGACCAACCGACCAATCAGATCACTGCAAAAACAAAAACACAACAAAACAATCTCACAAAGAATCATTCCTACGGGTCACGAGGTCATTTATAACAAAGTGACGTGTTTTTAATATTTCAGAACGACTGCCACGAGAAGACGGATCAATTCATTCATTCATTCATTCATTCATTCATTCATTCAAAAATGAATGAATGAATGAATGAATGAATGACGGAATTAATTAATTAATTAATGATTGCCATTCGCTGATCCTCCCCTCGTGGAAGGGAGAATCTCCAACAACGAGACTCGAGACTGTTAAAACATCAGAAATTATATCCAACGTCCAAAATAAATCACTTCACTCATTAAAGCTGCAGGAGGTCGTCCATTTTGTCTGCAAAAACTACAGAAAAAGGATATTTATTGATATTTATTGATATTTATTGATATTTATTAATATGTATTGATATTTGTTGATATTTGTTGATATTTATTGATATGTATTGATATTTATTGATATTCATTGATATGTGTTGATATTTATTGATATTGGCTGATTATTAGGGAGGTTTAGACTTTATGATCTTTGTGTAAAACCGGAAAAGACAAAGTAAAAGTCCTGTTTTACTACCTGGTTGGCTCTCCACCAATCAGTTTGCTCACCTGAGTCCGACTGCCAGCAGAGCCCGCCCCCCTCCGACAGAGCATGACTGCCCCCCCCCCCCCCAGACTCAAGTCAGCGACCTCGCCAGACTGTCTCACGGCGTCATCGGTTGGTGCGCCGACGCCTTAACTTCCTGCTTCAGGCCTCTGACCACTTCCTGCTTCAGGCCTCTGACCACTTCCTGCTGTAGTCCTCTGACCACTTCCTGTTTCAGGCCTCTGACAACTTCCTGTTTCAGTCCTCTGACCACGTCCTGCTTCAGGCCTCTGACAACTTCCTGTTTCAGTCCTCTGACCACTTCCTGTTTTTAACTTGAATCTGATCAGAGTGTATTCCACTCTGTAACAGAATGTAAAGTTTATTTATTACTGTGACATCAAATTAAACATTTTAACCCTCATGTTGTCCTCGGGGAAAATTTGAAAAATGTTTTTTTTTTTTATAATTTATGTCCAAAGATATAGGACGTCGATAAAGCGCAGAACATGGAAATTAAAAACAAAACAAAAACAAACATTTAAACATTTAAACAACAAACAACGGTCAAAACCGCCAAAAAGGCTTCAAACTCCAAAAACAAGCAACCAAAATATTTAAAAATGACGAACATCGGGGGGTAAACGTCAGAAAAACTTCATCGCAATTCATTATGATTCAGAAAATAAGGCATCCATCTTCATCCTCTTATCTGGGATCAGGTCTCGGGTCCAGCAGCTCCGTATTTTAACATAGGGGGGTGTATACTTATGCCCCTGTATTTTAACATAGGGGGGTGTATACTTATGCCCCTGTAT
>NW_023268795.1:0-3371 GCF_013103735.1 Etheostoma cragini
CCCCCCCCCCCCCCACCCAATATGTTTCAGGAGTCAAAATGTATATATTCCCAAGTTCTCAATCAAGACTTCCTACAGCCTGACCGATGTGCTGTCAGAAATGGGAATGACGGACATGTTTGGTGGTGATGCGAACTTCAGAGGCATTGCAGAGGCGCGAGGACTGTACGTCTCAGAGGTAAGGAACGTAAGTTTTATTTAACACGCATCATCCGGCTGTCGTCTCATGGACTCTGCGTTGCAGGTTGTGCACCAAGCCACGCTGGACGTGGACGAGACCGGCGCCACCGCTGCCGCCGCCACAGGCGTCTCAGTCGGATTGGAGTCTCTCGAGGTCCCCGTGAAGTTCGACCATCCGTTCATGGTCCTCATCGCTGAACGCAACGCGGAGAAGATCCTCTTCATGGGCAAGATCCTCAACCCGACCGTCTGATGGTCTCTTTGTCTCCTAGCTCAACTGTTGCATCTCACATATAAAAAGAAGTCAAACATTTTTGTTTCTTGCTTCATTGACTGTGGAAATAGTTTTTATATAATATTTGAAGGTAAAACAATGTATGGATCAATTGGTCCGATTATAAAAATACACTTGAGGTCGACAAACGGTCACTACACGAACCCGTCTGGTTCTAGGTGTTAAAATGATTTACTCAAGTAACGGTACTAATTGCACAAAGTGCAAATGCATGGGAAAGCTAACTGGAGTAAACAGTCTGAGTGTAAGTAGAAAGTACTCGATGCAGGACAAGCTTCACATTTTGGAAACTGGACTGTATTCTGATGGTCTTCTACAGAAGCTTTACTCACCTCACAGCTTAGTCAGTCCACCTTGGAGGGTTTAGACAAAGGTTGGCATGTCTTAGCGTGAATGCTGTATGATGCTACAATTTTATTTATAGTATCAATTCATAACAAGTTTCTACAAGGACCCAACAGGTCCAGTTTCCTCCAGAGCAAGCGACAGTGGCGAGGAAAAACTTCGTTATAGGCAGAAACCTCGGTCAGACCCTTGGTAGGCGGTGTCTGACGGGCTGGTTGGGGTTAGAATGAAGAGTGGAAATAACGAAGTAATACTTCATGGCATATCAGGGCCATGTGCAGCATTACAAGGCCCAGCAGGACGTAGCAGGGCAACGCAGAGTGTAGCGGGACCATGGCGACAGCTGCTACCATGATTTGGGATTACTGGCTTCAATGACTAAGAAGTAGGACTTGGTTAGTTTGGAATGGATGTCTTTGAGAAGTTGAATACAAAGACTTTATGTAAATTGTATTTCAGATGTTTCTGATTTAGCAGAAACTGCTGATGTAACTAGTACTAAACCAACCAGATTCTAGTTAAAGCCAACATGTCTTCACATGTAAAGTCTTTATTTCAACCAACGCTAGAGTTGTGATGGTTAAAGTGTGTGTGTGTGGTGATATTGCTGTTAGATGCTCTGTGATTGGACGGAGGAAGCGAGGTTGTCCAAACACACGAGCCCGCTGAGAAATGTGATTACGCAACAAAGTGATGCAACAACATAAACATAATCATTTATGTTACATCAGCTTTCTTCTAATTTAATTTGTTAATGTGAATTTTAGACATTTTGGTTAAAAGAAATCCAAATTTCTGACATACACACTTTTTGAAAATGGGTCAAGTCTGTGTGTGTGTGTGTGTGTGTGTGTGTGTTTCAGGGCTCTGGATGTTATCTGACACGTTAAAGAGACATCCTCGTCGTGTCCGCCGGTCAGCCTTGACGACATGGCCATTCACCAGAGAGGTGGTGTGTGTCTGTGCGTGTGTGTGTGTGTGTGTCTGTGTGTGTGTGTTATCTGCTGATAGCCCGGCCTTGTGCCACTTCTCTTATAAATACAGACTCTCTGGATCCTCCACAGTCAGAACTCCTCCGCAGCTTCAACACATCTCACTTCTTCTTCTTCTTCTTCGAGCTTCTGCTTCCACACGTTTTCTCCTAATTCTCTTAAAGTTGCAAAAAGGAAACTCCTAAAGCCCAAAATGCTGCCAGCAACCTTCAAACTGTGCGCCGGCATCTCTTACCGCCACACGAGGAGCATGACAGGTGAGCCACGGAGTCCTCGGCCTGGAGCTACTTTACTGCTAAAAACGCTCGTTTTCTCAATGGAGTTCTGAATGGAGTCCGGTTTCAGAGTGGAGGAAAGAAGCTAAAACGTTTTAATTTTAGTTTATTTTCTGGTCATTTTTGTTTCTTTGGCAACACTTTATAATAACCATCATTTATAGATGGAACAGTGATAATTAATCTTTAGTTAATTGTCATTTGAAGGTGTTTATAATTTATATCTGCTCCATGTGTCTCTGTAATGTTATAGATGGTTTAAAACTGGTTTGGTAATAAGCATTTTATAATTATTACTCTATACCTAATATAGGCTAGTATATGAGGTATACATATATATATATATATATATATATATATATATATATATATATATATATATATATATATATATATATATATATATATATAAATGGATATTTATATATAAAGGCCCATGTCTATATGTGTGTTAATTTACAGCACTTCTAATATTTTATTAATTATGATTTATTTGCTTGTAAACAGTAAAATGACAGTATGTTGACAGTTAAAAAATAATTAACTAAAGATTAATTAACTTTTAAATTACCATCTATAAATGATAGATTATTATAAAGTGTGAGTCCTGGACCTGGATCTACTTTACAGCCAAAAACGCACGTTTTCTCAATGGAGTTCTGAATGGAGTCCGGTTTCAGAGTGGAAGAAAGACGCTAAAACGTTATAGTTTTAGTTTCTTCTCTTGTGAGTGTTGTTTCTGTTGAGCGTCCGAAGCCTCGGGACCAGGTCCGGCCCCCCCAGGGGATGTGGACTTGCAGTGATAGTGGACTTTGTGTCTTCCAGGTCTGAAGAGAAACGCCCTGGTGGCCCTTCACCACGAGCTGAACCGGCTGGCTGGTCCGGGCCCCAGTAACTGGATCAGTCAGGTCCGCAGACGCAGCTCCCTCCTCAGTGAGTACACACACACACTTACACACACACACACACACACACACATGCACACACAGTCGTGTCTGGCTATCTTTGTGGGGACCAGTCATTGACATAATGCATTCCCTAGCCCCTAACCCTAACCTTAACCATCAAACCTAAATGCCTAACCTTAACCCTCACCCTAACCCTAACCTTAACCATCAAACCTAAATGCCTAACCTTAACCCTCACCCTAACCCTAACCATAACCTAACTCTAACCCCAATCCTAAAACCAGGTCTTATTCCTCAGAAAAGCCCTTTAACGTTAAGGGGACCAGCATTTTGTCCCCACAAAGCTGTCAGGTCCCCATAAGTATACTGGATTCAC
>NW_023268796.1:0-1039 GCF_013103735.1 Etheostoma cragini
GACACACATACACACATACACACACACACACACACACATACACACACAGACACACACACACAGACACACACACACACAGACACACACACACACAGACACACATACACACACACACACACAGACACACACATATAATAGAGACAGAATAGATATAAGAGATATAAGAGAGATAACAGAGCTATAACAGAGCTATAACAGAGGTATAACATAGCTATACTAGAGCTATAATAGAGCTATAACAGAGGTATAATAGAGCTATAATAGAGCTATAACAGAGGTATAACATAGCTATAATAGAGATAACAGAGCTATAACAGAGCTATAATAGAGCTATAACAGAGGTATAACATAGCTATAACAGAGCTATAACAGAGGTATAACAGAGGTATAACAGAGGTATAACAGAGCTATACTAGAGCTATAATAGAGCTATAATAGAGCTATAACAGAGCTATAACAGAGGTATAACAGAGCTATAACAGAGGTATAACAGAGCTATAACAGAGCTATAACAGAGCTATAACGGAGCTATAACAGAGGTATAACAGAGCTATACTAGAGCTATAACAGAGCTATAACAGAGCTATAACAGAGGTATAACAGAGCTATAACAGAGGTATAACAGAGCTATACTAGAGCTATAACAGAGCTATAACAGAGGTATAACAGAGCTATAACGGAGCTATAACAGAGCTATAACAGAGCTATAACAGAGGTATAACAGAGCTATACTAGAGCTATAATAGAGCTATAACAGAGCTATACTAGAGCTATAACAGAGCTATAACAGAGCTATAACAGAGCTATAACAGAGCTATAACAGAGCTATAACAGAGGTCGGGTACCCGGTGTAGATGCCCCCCACCCCCTCGTTCTTCAGGATGGAGAACAGAGCGTGGAAGCTGGTCTTGTATTCCCGAGCCTTGGTTCCCTGACCGCTCAGCTGCATCCGGTTCTTCACCAGGTCCAAGGGCTGCACGAACACCGTGGCCCCCATCCTGCAGACAGACAGGTCAGAGAGACAGACAGGTCAGAGAGA
>NW_023268797.1:0-3205 GCF_013103735.1 Etheostoma cragini
GAAGACAACATGAGGGCAACATGAAGACAACATGAGGGCAACATGAAGACAACATGAGGGCAACATGAGGACAACATGGGGACAACATGGGGACAACATGGGGACAACATGAGGGGTTAAGATTGTTTTTAACCATCTCTCTCTTCTTGGTCTCAGGTCAGGTTCCAGGTGGAGGAGGAAGAGATCGTACGCATGCACCCCCGCGAGCGATCCTGGCTCACCGGCTACGAGGACTATCGCCATGCCAACTCCACACGCGACAAACTCCCCCAGCCCGACCACCACAACGCCTACATCCACATCGCCAAGAGCGAGCCGCCCAAACACGACTACACCTACCCGTACCCGCTGGGCTGCAACGGCAAACCCGGCCGCCAGGAGCGGGGGGGCAGTGGCGGCCGCAGAGCGGTTGTGACGGCGCAGCCATGCACCCTGCAGCCCAAAGGCAAGAGACGCAAGGAGGACGGCGAGCGTTCCCGCTGCGTTTACTGCCGGGACATGTTCAACCACGAGGACAACGGGCGGGGCCGCTGCCAGGAAGCCCCCGACCCGGTCCAGAACTGCATCAGGCGGGTCAGCTTCATGTGGTGCGCCGACAGCCTGCTGTACCACTGCATGTCGGACCCGGAGGGGGATTACTCGGACCCGTGCTCCTGCGACGCCGGCGACGAGCGCTTCTGCCTGCGCTGGACGGCGCTGGTGGCTCTGTCGATGCTGGCGCCGTGCATGTGCTTCTACGCCCCGCTCAGGGCGTGCTACCGCTGCGGCGTGGCCTGCCGCTGCTGCGGCGGGAAACACAAAGCGGTGGGCTGATGGTGCATTTATACTCAGAAGTCAGAGACACACAACACCAAGTCGTGAAACAAGCCGCCTGAACTCGGAAGTTGGAAATTTGGGAAGTCGGACCACCTAGCAGTAACCCGGAATGTCAGTTATTTCCAATATCGTGCAATAAACAAGGGGCTCTGAGACCCCGACGGCGAGGCCACGACGGCAGTTGACATGAAATTAAAAAGGCCCCGTGGACCCCAAAGCACAACGGCTAATACAAAATGTTACTTAAATTAACAAGTCCCAGTGACACAAAGGACAACACAAGGTATGACCTCAGATTTAGGAGTTTGGGAACTCAGACAACCTCGCAGTAGCCCAAGCTCAAAATCCAACATGGCTGCCCTGTGCATCAACAGTAGTGAAAGCTGCAGTAACATAAGCACTTCTGTCTTATTTGACTCTCACTAAATCAGACGTACACACAGTCCTGTCCATCGTCATCATAATCTGTGGACATGTTGCTGCTTAATGCAACAGCGTAATGCGTCCTTATCAACTGGTATTGCCAAGGCTTCATTCGCACTGCTTGCATGCAGTGCGTGAAGCCTTATGTATGCTGGGGGTTGCTGCAGGGTGGGGGGGGGCACTCAAAGAAAATGCAGCAGGTCTGCGACGCAAAGTTGACACCGACTCAACTTTTGGAGAAACGCAACCCGACGTCACGCTGCGGTGGCCATTCATTTCACCTCAGATCAGACCTGTGGGTTTGTTTTGAGGCGGGGAGAGCGTCCCGTACAGGAAACAGGAAACAGGAAACATCACTGCCTCTATCTCTGCCACGAGAACGTTTTAGAACCCCAAACACAAGCTCTCACCTGCCCGGGCTGACGGTTTCCTGCATCAACAAAGCACTCGCTATGTCTCGCTCGTCTCTTCTCTTTCTCCGGGAAATGGAGCTGCTTTCAAGTGCAGTCGGAAACGTTATCTATACATGATCTGATGGAGAACCGTGTAATATAAAGACTACTTGAACTACATTGGGGAGAGGGGGCAACTGCCACTTTGCTCGTTTGAAAGCCATGGTGTCTCTCTCTCGTGGGGGGGGCCAAATTCTCTGGGCGGGCAAAGCAGAGAATGGGGAGGTAACCTGCTCCTTATGAGGTCATAAGGGGCAAGGTTACCTTTCCTTTCACTGCTTTGCCCGATTCCACATCATCCCATCTGAGCTTTCATTTTCTCAAGGGCAGAGCAGGATACCCCGGGGGTTAAAGAACACAACAGGACATCAAACAGTGACACTTTCAATGACACTTCCCGGATCGCAGCATCACTTTTTTTGGGCTGAACGTAGCTTAACGATGGCGAACTTGAGCTTAAGTCATCTCAGGTGCAATGTCGTTCCCTGCTCCGGATTCCGAGTTCCCGAGGTGAACGCAAACGCTGTGATTTTGTTGTTGTTGTTTGTCCCGTCCTCAATTTCCACAAAGAGGTGAAAAAAACGTATCAAAAGATCTTTTGTGACATTGGCGACCAAATGGCTTCAGATTCTAAAAAGAAACATTTCTATAAAATACATATAAAACATAAAAAAATGTACTTTATATTTTTACACTCATGTCTTTTTTAGGCTTGACTACGTCATTTCTTCAGCGCTGTGAGACGTCAGTACGACTGTTGTTGTGTTTGTAGAGAGAACCGCAAAACATGTCAACCTTGTACTATTTTAGGACGCACACGATCTTTGAAGAAATAATCCAACATGGTGAGATGATTTATATTGTTAGTCAAATGTTTTGCAGACGATCAGCAGAGACACTTAACTGGTCTGGACGCTGCTCTGCTTTTCTTCCAGCAAACTGAACACATAAACCAGTTTGGCCGACCAGTAAGATGGCGGTTTCCAGTCTTCATTAATCCAGAAACACAAGACGTTGACATTTACATAACTGGGCCTCACAATGTCGGATTTCAATCTGGAAAGAAAGCTAAGTATTGTGCAGATAAATCATCAATTTGTGTAGTTATTTGTAGTGAACAAACACAATATGCACAGCTGGACCTCATTCAGTCATACCTGGTTGTTCACAACACATTCTCACTCCTGTTGCTTAAAATACAGACGCTTGGTCGGGTCCCGTTGGTGTTGCTATTGACGCTAAAAGTCTACCATTAGCGTCAGATCTAAACGCTCTTGGTCGGCGTCACTGTTGGCGCAGTAAGGTTAAGGAAAAGATGGTGGGTGGTCTTATAAAAGGTAGGTTTATGTGACAAGAACGGGACAGTTGGGTTTAGGAGAAGAAGAAGAACGGGACAGTTGGGTTTAGGAGAAGAAGAACAGGACAGTTGAGTTTAGGAGAAGAAGAACAGGACAGTTGAGTTTAGGAGAAGAAGAACAGGACACTTGAGTTTATGAGAAGAAGAACTGGACAGT
>NW_023268798.1:0-1140 GCF_013103735.1 Etheostoma cragini
CCCCTAACACCTAACCCCCTAACACCTAACCCCCTAACACCTAACCATAACACCCTAACCCCTAACCCTAACCCTTCTCGAGTTTTATTCAGAATGACTGCAGACGAACTCTCCTGTTGATGTTAACGACCTACATGAACAGACCAGAATAAGCTGCTATGCTGATGATGTTCTTCTCTACTTTGATAATAACTATTTATCAGATAAAACAGAGTAATTCAGAAAAAATATGTTTTCTTTACATTTGAAATGCTTTTAATGAAATTATTACATTTAGTGGATGTCCCTACACTATTGCATGCTGGGAGCATACAAATTAAAATCAGCTCATTCACAGAATTTCACTTTGTTTTGCTTAGTTATGAAATTAAAATCATTTAAGTGCAAAAGTAATAATTCTTAATTACAGAAATATGATAAAACTGTTACAAAATTAAGTAAATGCTGAAGTAATAAATTGGCTAAATTCTTATGAAATAAGCACAAAATTGATGTAAAAACGGCCTCTGATTTTTAACGTGAGATTTTTCTGAAAACGGCCACACAGGTCGTTAGTCCAGCGCCATTCTGACCTTTGTTTCCGTCCATAGTGGTGGCACCCTCTAGTGGCCGTAGGAGGTATTCAATCCTACAAATGTTATCACATTTAATCTGCACACCGAGTATTATATTACAGACTTTAGAGTATCTATGTTAATGTTTATTTTAATGTAATATTTAACATTAATTGTCGATCATTGTTACTAATCCACCTGGGTCGCTGTGTCTTTGGTTGGTTGGTATCGTTCCGGCTGCTGGATTTTGGTATTCCTGCTTAATTTATAAAGTAATCGTTATATTTCTGAGGTGTTGTTACGCCTTTAGTAGGAACCAGGGGGCTTACAGCTGAGAAGAATGTGTTACATAATGATCGAGGAGTTGCTGCTCTGCTCCCTGCTCTCCGTCCTGTTCAGTCAGCCCTCCATCAGCTGTAGAAACAAGCCGTCTATAAGAAACCAGCACGATGTTCCTCGGTCTGAAGAGCTTCTGCCTCCTGCTGGCCTGGAGAGACACAACAGCACACAGATGATGTCACTTCCTGCATCGCTCCTCTCTTCAGTTCAACAAACACAGACAGCTTCCTCGTGTGTGTGTGTATAT
>NW_023268799.1:0-1409 GCF_013103735.1 Etheostoma cragini
TGGTGTCAGAGAGAATCTCAAACCTACAACACAATACAGGCCGTAGTTACAGAGGAGGAGGTGGGTGGTGTTGGTGTCGAAGAGGACCTAAAACATACATCATAATACAGGCTTAATAAAAGAGGAGGAGGTGGGTGGTGTTGGGTTCAGACAGGACCTCAGACCTACATCACAACAACTCTTTATATTCATATTTCACTCAGAGATTCAGGCCTGGGTGTAATATGTGTGAACTGTATTTTCTCCTTGTGGGATTAAAAATGATACATTATTATTATTATTGTTATTATTATTATTCTCATCTCCTGAAAGCCTAATTCTATATACTTGTCAGCACGGGGCGCTACAGAGAAATATGACATAATAAATCTTGGATATCCATCTTCATCCGCAGACTGCTGATTGGTCGGAGAGAATCGTAACTTGGCTTCGTAGCATCAAAATGAATAGGAGTCAATGGGATGCTAACTGCAGGTGATGGCTTTGTAGCGTTAAGTAAGTAAGTAAGGTTTATTTGTATAGCACCTATCACAGATAAAAAAATCATAAGACACTTCACATGAATGGGAGTCAATGGGTTGCTAACGGCAGGTGACGGCAGGTGATGGCTTCGTAGTATTAAAATGAATGGGAGTCAATGGGCCATGGAGTCTCACCGCTCAGTGTAGGTGTCCGTCTTGCCGTAGGCGTGGATGGAGCCTAGGCCTCTGACGATGGAGGTACACAGGGAGATGCAGGGGGAGCGGCTCACGTCCTCCATCTTCTTCAATGTGCAGACGTTTCTCAGGAACAGGCTGCAGGACACATGACAAGTCATCCAACAACACATCCGACAACACATCAAACAACCCATCCAACAACACATCCGACAACAAATCCAACAACACATTAAACTACACATCCAACAACTCACACAGCAAGATATCCGACAACTCATCCGACCATACATCCGACAACACATCCGACAACAAATCCAACAACACATCCAACAACCCATCCAACAACACATCAGACAACAAATCCAACAACACATTAAACAACACATCCAACAACTCACACAGCAAGACATCCGACAACTCATCCGACAACACATCCGACCACACATCCGAGAACTCAGCCAACAAAAACTCCAACAACACATTAAACAACACATCCAACCACTCACACAGCAAGACATCCGACAACACATCCGACCACACATCCATCAACACATCCAACAACTCACACAACAACACATGCGACCACTCATCCGACAACTCATCCGACAACTCACAACACCTCCGACAACACATCCGACAACACATCCGACAACACATCCAACAACACATCCAACAACTCACAAAACAACTCATCCAACAACGCACAACAAAACATTCGACAATACATCCGACAATACATCCGACAACTCA
>NW_023268801.1:0-1041 GCF_013103735.1 Etheostoma cragini
TCCCAGGGCGAGACCCCCTTGAAATACCCCCCCCAAAAAAAAAGAACGTCCATTAATACTCAACTGACACCTCGTCTGGCATCAACCCTTAAATAACGGCCAATGAAAACAACCTAAAACAAAATAACTTCCCAAGAGGAAACACTTAAAACTAAAAGTATCTTCGTCACGTTTGAGCAGACGGTCCCGTGGGAAGAAAGGAAGGAGGAAAGATTTAAAGAGAGCAGGCGCTGGCGGAGGAATGCACCAACAGATGGAGGTCAGAGGTCAAGAGGTCCTCCACTTCACCCGTTGATAAGACCATCAGGTAGCCTACGTGGACCCCAAAAACCGTTTGAATGAGCCAGTAACCCTTGTGTTAGTGGTTCCAATTTGACCCATTTTTAAAGTTTAATATCAGAAATATGAGTTTCTTACAACCGTATTACAAAAAAAAACAACATGATGCACGCACGTTGCATGGAAGCCATGCAACATTAGTCACAGGTACAATTGATGATAACTCATTGAATTTGGAGCGTTTCAGTTTTACTTTCAAAGCATTTGAAGAAAAACATTTTTTAACTGGTTTCACAACATATCGTGACTGTCTGATAATCACTCAACATCCTTTAATCTAAACTACTATTCAAAACAATTCATAATTTTTACTTTTTTCTAAACACAAAAATTAGGTTAGACAAGGAATAAAAAAGGAAAAAAGAAACGCGTTGAGAAAAGTGACAAGAACAAATCCTTTTCAAATTTTGACCCAGAAAGACAAATTCCTGGTGGACGGGAAGACAACACAAGGGTCAAGCTAAACATTTGATGGGTGCGGGTTCCCGAATTATTAACACACACACACACACACACACACACACACAAAATAAGGTTAATTAAAAAGTCTACTTTGGCTCCGCTACAGCTCTGGGTCGGTCCCTCTGCTTCGGTTTCATGCCCCAATGAGTCTGACTTAATGGCATAATTTCCTATAAATGAGGTTTATTGACCATAAATTCCAAAAATAACTGTAAAACTAAAGTTAATAAGTCAGTGTTA
>NW_023268802.1:0-1543 GCF_013103735.1 Etheostoma cragini
TGATTATTTACATGGAGTCTGGTGGAGATATGCTGCTCTATACATGCTAAAAGTAGTGATTATTTACGTGGAGTCTGGGTTTTGTGATGGTGTTTCTACCTGAGGATGAACATCTGTCCTGTAGGGTAACATTACAGCTTGTTTCTACCCCCAAACATAGAAACAAGCTGTGTTCCCCCCCCCCCCGTTGTGTTTCAGGAAATATAACCTCTACATTCCCAAGTTCTCCATCAAGACTTCCTACACCCTGAACGCTGTGCTGTCCGATATGGGAATGACGGACATGTTTGGCGGGGCAGATTTCGGAGGAATTTCAGAGGCTCGAGGACTTTCCGTCTCCAAGGTCAGAAACCAGTTCTTAGGTTTTATGTCACACCTTCACCTGTCTGTCGTCTCACTTACTGTGCGTTGCAGGTCGTGCACAAAGCCACGCTGGACGTGGACGAGACCGGAGCCACGGCTGCAGCCGCCACGGGCGTCGGCATCGAGAGGCTGGTCCCGGTCCCGGTCCTGGTCCCCGTGCTGAAGTTCAATCGTCCATTCCTGGTCCTCATCGCTGACTCTAACACGGAGGAAATCCTCTTCATGGGCAAGATCCTCAACCCTCTGGTCTGAGGGATCAGCTGATCTCATATAAAGGAGTCTGAAAACATCCTTTTGTTTTGTCTCTTGCTTTGAGTGGAAAGTTTAAATCTTTGCAGGAAGAACAATGAAATATTATGTTAAGATTTGGTCGTTTTATAACGGGTCAGATTGTAAAAATACATTAGAAATTAACGGTGATTTTTGTGTATTAAAATATATTACGCAATAAAAGTACTGTTTAATTTTAATTATTCTGTCACCGAACACCTCATGTGTAATGTGTGGGAGGGACGCCCATATATGGAGCTTTACTCCTGGGTGCAGCAGGTTAGGGTTTCACACACACACACACACACACACACACGCGCACAAACGCACACATTCAGACAGGTGTGCACACGCAGAAACATGCACAGACACTCACACATTCAGACGGGTGTGCACACACAGAAACATGCACACACACTCACCCATGTGCACACACACTCACACATTCAGACAGGTGTACACACACACCCATGTGAACACACACTCACACATTCAGACGGGTGTGCATGCACAGACACACACCCATGTACACACACTCAGACAGGCACAAACACACATTCAGACAGGTGTGCAGATGCGCGCACACATCCATGTACACGCATTCAGACAGTCGCGGACACACATCAGGATCAGATACTTGCACAGACACAAACGCACACATTAAGAAAAACACACAAACTGATAGATGCAGACAGACACACATTTAGGTACAAAGAGATGCACTTGCACACAGAGGCGCACACACACACACGCACTCACATTGTGTGTCTGCAGTACATTACCAATGCAGATGTCTCATTTTCACAGTTTCGGCCACACAGCAGGTGTGTGTGATGTTGGTTAGACACATGTGTCTTAGTAGGTTAGAGCGCCCTCTGGTGGCCAAGAACACACACACACACACACACAC
>NW_023268802.1:1553-3627 GCF_013103735.1 Etheostoma cragini
ACACACACACACACACACACACACTTTGATATCACTCATCTGTCTAAAAATCACATTACTTTAGATCAACATGTACTTTTACTACCTAACTCAAGTAGAAATACTACAGTAGTCCTGAGAAAAACTACTGAGTCACATTCCTCCTGTGCTGAGTCATGTTTTAGGGAGGGGGGGGGGGGATCCTCAGGCACAGTCAGATGTGGTGTGGAGACAAATATGTCTCTAGTTGTCTCACGGCGTCCTGAGAGGAGACACTAGAGCAGGTGGAACAAGTCGCACCTGTCTGCACACACACCTCATTCCTCAACAGCCAATCAGGAGAGAGATGCCTGTCAACAGCCAATCAGGGGAGAGATGCCTGAGAGAGGCGTCCACCCCAAAAAGACCAAAAGGCTTCAGACTCACATCCACCTGTTAGAAAGACAACAAGCCGGAGACACTCAGAGACGGAGACACAGAGACGGACAGAGATGGAAAAATGGGTCGCTGGAAAAATAGGTGAGGGGGGGGGGGGGGGGGGGGGGGGGGGGGGGGGGGGGGGGGGGGGGTCACAGGGTTGTGTTTCCATGGTAACTTATGACAGACCAGAATACGTTGCTAACCTGCAGATCAATAGATCATAAATATAAATAACGAGGTTTGTTTACGTTTTTAAAATTTAAAGTTCTGTCAAAAGTTCGATTTGGCATCTTTCTTTTTTTAAAGTGGAAAAACACTGCTGTTGACTTTTTGTCCAATTATCCGATGTTTTGTCACTTTTTCCGATGTCCGTTACTTTTTCCGATGTTTTCACTTTAATCGAGGTTTGTCACTTGTTCCGATATTTATGTCACCTTTTACGATGTTTTCAATTTAACCGATAATTGTTACTTTATCGATGTTTTAGCTTTTTACGATGTTTTCTTCACTGTTTCCGATGTTTTGTCACTTTTTCCAATGTTTACGATGTTTTCACTTTAACCGATGTTTGTCACTTTATCTGTTGTTTAGGTCACTTTTTCCGATGCTTATGTCACTCTTTACAATGTTTGTCACTTGTTCCGAGGTTTTCACTTTAACCGATAATTGTTACTTTATCCGATTGTTTTAGCTTTTTCCGATGTTTGTAATTTTTCCCGATGGTTGTCACTTTATCAGATGTTTGTCACTTTTTCTGATATTTTTGTCACTTTTCCCGATGTTTTTCACTTCATCCGATGCTTGTCACTTTGCCCGATGTTTGCAACTTTATCCGATGTTTGTCACTTTTCCCGATGTTTGCAACTTTATCCGATGTTTGTCACTTTTTCCAATATTTTTGTCACTTTTTCCGATGTTTTTGTCATTTTTCCGATGTTTTTGTCATTTTTTCCGATGTTTTCACTTTTCCTGATGTTTTTCACTTCATCCGATGTTTGTCACTTTTCCCGATGTTAGCAACTTTATCCGATGTTTGTCACTTTTCCCGATGTTTGTCACTTTTCCCGAGGTTTTCTTCACTATTTCCGATGTTTTTGTCCCCTTTGTTGATTATTTCTGCGTTTGTTTAAATGTTTTCATGGTTTTTAATCTTTCTGTGTTGTCCGTGTCTGTCCTCGGCGTCGACCCTTTGACCTCTGCCGTGATCGGCGTCCTCGGCAGGAGACATGGTGGAGGATAAAGTGAAGAGCGCCCTCGGCGTGAAGGACGAGGACAAGGACGCCAAGAAAGGAGGCTTCATGTCCAAGGTGTTCCACAGAGAGGAGAAGAAGAAGGAGAAGCCGGCGGAGAAGGACGGCTTCTTCTCCAAGATCTTGGACCGGGACGGAGACCGGAGGAAGGAGAAGCCGGTGGAGAGGAGGTCGGGGTTCTCCGGGCTCTTCACCGAACCGGACGACGCCGCCGCCGCCGTCGGTTACGACGAAGGAGCTGCAGGAGGAGGCGGAGAAGGCGGAGGACAAAGCGTCACTTTAACTGACGAAGGTAGGAAGGAGAGAACCTCCTCCCAGCCACGGGATGCGTTAGATAGTTAGGTAATTAGGTAAGGACTACTAGCCAGTCAGGAGCAGAGTATGAGGGCCCTGACAGAACCTAGGTAAGGACTACTAGCCAGTCA
>NW_023268803.1:0-1613 GCF_013103735.1 Etheostoma cragini
GTGTGTGTGTGTGTGTGTGTGTGTGTGTGTGTGTAGGTGAACTACCTGAACCGGTCTCTGGACACCTTCCCCACGGTGCTGGTCTTCCCCGTGTACTACGTCCTCTTCACCTCCGTGGTGCTGCTCACCTCCGTCGTCCTCTTCCAGGAGTGGAACAAGATGGCCGCCGCCGCCGTGGCCGCCGTGCTCGCCTCCTTCCTGGTCATCGTGGTGGGCGTGGCCATGCTGCAGCTCTTCAGAGACGTACAGGTACCCTTCCACATAAAGCTTCATAACGTTGACAAAACTAAACAAAATGTCACAGTTTTATAAAAGTGAGAAAAAGCTAAAACAAAATTGACAAAGTTGACAAAAACTGATAAAAAGTTGAAATAAAAATTGAAAAAAAGTTGACAAAAATCTACAAAACATTCACAAAAAATTGACACAAAGTTACAAAATGTGTCAAAAGTGACAAAAAAAATGACATAAAGTTGACAAAAAGATGCAAAACAATCACAAAAGCTACTGAAAGTTGATAAAAAGCCAAAAAAGTGAACAAAAAGCTACTAAAAGTTGACTAAACAAAACAAAATGTGACAGTTTTATAAAGGTGACAAAAAGCTAAAAAACAATTGACAAAGTTGACAAAAAACGAGAAAGTTGACCAAAAGTTGAAAAAAACTGACAAAAAAACACAAAACGCTAGAAAGAGTTGACAAAAAACTGTCAAAAAGTTGACAAAAAGTGACAAAAAAATGACAAAGTTGACAAAAAAAGAGAAAGTTGACCAAAAATTGCCAAAAAGTGAGAAAAAAACTACAAAACGTTGACAAATTGTAACAAAAAGTGACAAAAAGAGGAGAAAAAGGTACAAAACAAAAGTTTGACAAAAAGTGACAAAAAGACACAAAAAAATGACTAAACAAAACAAAATGTGACAGTTTTATAAAATTGACAAAAAGTTAAAAAAAAATGACAAAGTTGACCAAAAACGAGAAAGTTGACCAAAAGTTGACAAAAACTGACAAAAAACTACAATAAGTTGACAAAATGTAACACAATGTGACAAAAAGTTGAGAAAAAAGTACAAAACAAATATTGGACAAAATGTGAGAAAAAGTTGAAACAAAGCTACAAAAAATTTACAAAAAGCGGCAAAAAGTTAAAATAAAGTTCACAAAAACGCCACAAAAAGTTGATAATAAAAATGTCAAAAAGTTGACAAAGTTGATAAAAAGTGGATCATAAGTTGTCGGGGTCATTTTGACGCTGTCGTTGTCTCAGAAGGGGAAACGTGTCTTTGCTCTTCATCACTGTTGAAGGGAAAGCAGAGGAGGCTGGGCTACGTCCTGTTCACCTATTGGTCTGTTTCAGGTGACCATGAAGCAGCTGACCAATCAGCTGGCTCCGCGGGTGGAGCGGGAGGGGCTTCCCGAGGTTCCGGCCAATGGACACTCAGCAGGAAAAAAAGAGGATAAATACGGACTGATGGACAACATGGTGATAGACAGCCTGCCTCCGATGAGGGAGGAAGGGCCCAGAGTCTTCATCATCAGCTGAGAGGAAGGGCCCAGAGTCTTCATCATCAGCTGAGAGGAAGTCTTCATCACCAGCTGAGAGGAAGGGCCCAG
>NW_023268804.1:0-1209 GCF_013103735.1 Etheostoma cragini
CTGTAACCTGCAGCCTGTAACCTGCAGCCTGTAACCTGCAGTGTGCAACCTTTTAGCCCGTCTTCAGGGGCTTTGACAAATCGCTGTTTGTTGATAAGTATCACCTCATGTTTGTTCTGACCACGGTGTGTGTGTGTGTGTGCGTGTGTGTGTGTGTGTGTGTGTGTTTGTGTGTGTGTGTGTGTGTGTGTGTGTTTGCGTGTGTGTGTGTGCGTGTGTGCGTGCGTGTGTGTTCCAGGTGAAGGTGTGTGGAGCCGAGCCTGAGACCGGATCTCCTGGAGGCTCCGGGCTGCAGCCTGGACGCAGCCGGCTCAGCGCCAGCCAGCAGCACTTCCACCGCCCGGGTAACGCCCCCCCCGCCTCCACCTTCCACTGCATCTTTTCTTTTTCTGCTACTTTCATCTTCTACTCTACTTTTCAGAGCGAGAGATAAAAGACTCCCAAAACGCACAAATCAACCCTGAAAACGCACCCAAAAGACGATTAAAACGACAAAAAATTTAGAAAAAAACACAAAAAGCATCAAAATGGCCTAAATGTCTAAAAAAGTGGCTAAAGGTTGATGAAATGCACAACAATTTAAAAAATGCAACAACCCTCGAAAAAGTTACACATCATTAAAATAAGGACAAAACAAGACATGTACATATATATGTACAGCATATACTCATATATATATATAAGTGTGTATATATACTGTACATATATATACTCATATCTACAGTATATGTGTGTATACATATTAAAGAAAGAATCTCGTTATTTTTCAGAAAGAGAAAAAAGAGAAAGAAAGGAGGGGAAAGTAAGAAAGAAAGAAAAGAGACATAAAAAGGAAAAAAGAAAGAAAGAAAGAAAAAGAAAGAATGAAAGAGAAAGAAAAAACAGAAAGAAAGAGAAAAAAAGAGAGACGGTTTCAATCTAAATCATGCACATAGGAGATGGTGATGTCATGATCTAGGAGATGGTGATGTCATGGATAGGAGATAGTGATGTCATGGATAGGATATGGTGATGTCATGTCTAGGATATGGTGATGTCATCTTATCTCTTTTCAGATAACGGAGCCAACATCTACAGGAAGCCTCCCATCTACAGACAAGGTGAGTTCTTCTTCCCCTCCGTGGCGCCTGTGCTCTCTCTCTTCTTCGTTGGTAACGTTGTGCGTCTCTGCAGATGTCCGACCCGTGGACGGCAGCGGCGTCATCCAGT
>NW_023268805.1:0-1719 GCF_013103735.1 Etheostoma cragini
TATACATATATATATATAGAGATTTAATTTAATGTAAATAAATCACAACGGAGAATTAAAAAAATACACAAACTTAAAAAAGGAAAAACTACGTTTGCTGTATAAAGTATTTTTACAGTCAGGTATTTTTGTGTGTGTTTAATTTTAAATAAAAATAATATATTTTATTAAAATTACATTTTCTAAATTTTAATATTTTTAAATTTCTTTGTACTGTTTTTATTATTTTTTTAATATTTAAAATAACGTTTTTTAAATAAATAATACTTTCAATCTTTCATCTTTTCGACATTTTTAAAATCATTTTTTATCAAAATTTCTCTTTTAATGTATTATTTACTATTTCACAATTTTCTTATTAAAAAAAAAAATTCTTTTACTTATTATTATTTTTTATGAGGTTTGTATTTTTTAATTTTTTTTTAATTTTAGTTTTTAGTTTTTTTTAAATGACGACATGATAGGTCTTTTATTTTGAAGTCCCAGTCCCCCGGAAGCTGTCAGTCAGTCGTCGTTGTGAACAGCCCGCTACGATGCTCCCTCGGTTCTCTCCGGCTACACTCCCCATTTACCCGGGTTAAACCTCCACAGCGAGCCGCTCCAGCCCCAGAACAACATCCGAGCCAAGCCGAGTTAACCGTCCGAGTTCGGGATGAATGAGACGGAGGGGCTCCGGTTCCGGCGCGTGCACCGACCGCAGGTCATCACCGACGAGCTGCCTGAGAACCGTTCAAAAGGATCCGGGTAAGAAACGGTACCGGGACCCGAGTCCACATCAGATGTACTCTGGTGCTTCAACGTATGCCGAACATATATTTAATGTCTAATAAATCATAAAGTCTAAAAAATAAGCATCATAAACCCGTTTTTTATCAGATAAGACCCGTTGATCCTAAAAACGACAGAATATTCAACGGAGTCTGGTGTCCGTGGCTGAGGGTGACCCGCGAATACAGACGGTAATTTTAACGGTTTGTAAGTTTTTTCCCGTTTGAAAGGACCCGGGTAAGAACCGGACCCGGGACCGCTGAGCTGTGACTTCTGACCCACATCCCGGGGTGGACAATAAAACAGAAACACCGACTAACGTCACCGTTAAATATATAAGCGTGTAACATAATTTGATTTTCGCTTGTCAACATTGAATTTAAGTCAACATCAGATGTTAATTCTTCCTTTAGTCGATGTAGTCTGGTGTGTCAGACGTATGCCGAACATATGTTTAATGTCTAATAAATCATAAAGTCGAAAAATTCAACATCTTAAACCCGTTTTTTTATGAGATTAGAGCTGTTGATGTTAAAAACAACAGAATATTCAACGGAGTCTGGTGTCCGCGACTGAAGGTGACCCGCGAATCCATCCGTTAATTTCAACGGTTTGTCCGTTTCGGACCCGCCAGAGAACCGTTTCAATGGACCCGGGTAAGAACTGGACCCGAGACTGCTCTGCTGTGACCTCTGACCTCTGACCCACATCCGGGGACGGGGTAGAGTTGCGTGTTTCTTGCGCGTTTCGACACATTTGATAAATCTATTACGCAGTTTGCCCTTTAGACCAATCACTGTCAAAGCACTCAGCTGTGTGTGTGTGTGTGTGAGAGAGTGCGAGAGTGAGTGTGTGTGTGTGTGTGTGTGTGTGTGTGTGTGTGAGAGTGCGAGAGTGAGTGTGTGTGTGAGAGTGAGTGTGTGTGTGTGTGTGTGTGTGTGTGTGTGTGTG
>NW_023268806.1:0-1953 GCF_013103735.1 Etheostoma cragini
GCATAAAAACTGAACACTGTGATAATGGACTAGTGTGGACAGACTGGCTGAATAAACACAACTTTTATGCCTTTATGTCACATCTACTGCAGTCAAATTCGCTGTGTTCACTTGGAAGGAATAATTGCACATGAGTTGGCACTTGCAATGATATTTGAGCATGTTTAAAGGCTAAAAACAGGTTTTAAACTTGCCCTGTTCAAGCCTGTTGGACGCTAACTCGAGAAGGAGGATAACTAGGTGTAGACAGCACAGATTGTTTTAATTTTTCTATCTACTGACAGCACTTCAAAGTTAAAAAACAGGGAGACATGTTAAAATTGACCGTAATTCTCCTTTAAAGCAGCTTAAGGTGATCATAACAGTGCATCAGGGAGCATAGGAGCGTTTTCTTCAAACATTTAAATCACTGTTACAGGCTTATTGCACAGAGATAGGGGGTATTTGGAGGAAGGTCTTCCGTGCATGATGATGTCAGCCTAGGAGTTTGTGCAAAAGAACACTGTATTCTGCCAAAATTACCATGTTTTTGGTCAGACAGCTCATAGCAGTCTTTCAGGATGATTTGGAAATAGTTGATCCATCCGAAAAAACAGGTTCTGAAACAGAGGAGCCAGTGTTATCAGGCAGCTGCTCTGTCCTCGTCATTAATGCAGACATAGACTTAAACTATTAGTCTGCCTAGGATAAGTTTTGATATAGTGTTGTTATGTAGGTCAGTGGCCAGAATGTGACCAGTCTCAATTTACACAGCAAGCTTGAAATTTAACCACAGTAGTGGGAGCAGCAAGTTGACGGACTGAGAAGTCATCACTGCCCCTTTCTCTCTTGATGCGGCGCAATCTGTGTGTGTGTGTGTGTGTGTGTGTGTGTGTGTGTGTGTGCGTGTGCGTGTGCGTGCGTGCATGTGTGCCTGTGTGTTTGTGTATAAGATTTATATAGATTAACTAATCAAAAATTGAATTGAATTGAAATTGAATTGAATTGAAATTGAATTGAAAAAGAATTCAGTTTTAGATTTTTAGTCCTATTATTAATTTTTTTAATTGTTTTAACTGTTAAATTAAGGGTTTAAGATCCTCCAATACACTTAAATAGAAGTAATCAGTAAGCAAAAATAAAGACCTGGCCATATCAACAGAAACCTGAAGCATAAGATGATATCTAATTACAACAAATATCTGACTATCTGCGTTACCACATTTGGTATGCTAACCACATTTAACTTTTAGGGTGTCATCAAAACCTGATTCAATATAAAGGCTACTTGTGGACACAGTTTGTGACACAGAAGACCTGGGAGTCCCTTCTTTTGGTTGCGGCTATGTTTTTGTCAGCTTGAGATCATTTGAAACATTTCTTGAGTGCATCTTGTTTTTACACCTACTCTAACAACAAGAACCGGGCCTTTTAAAAAAGTTTTGACAAAGAGGAGGTCAGGTAAGGAAACTTCAAATGTTTAACGTTTCTTTATTTGTTAAATACATCTGCAAACAATTTCTTCATCATTGAGTGTCTAAACAAGAGGCTAGTATGTATTCTTGGCAACAATAATTCCTAAACATTTTAGTCACTTTGAAGTTAAAGCCTACCTATAACGATACGCAGACATGGTTCAAGTGTGGAGTCCAGTAATTGACTACATTTTAAGTGCTGTTTAATTATGTAATATAATGAAGTACATGGACTTAAAAACATTACTCTAAGATAGAAGTTCCTTTGTAATTATCTAACAGACATCAGCCGCCACCATGAGTACGGACGCAGAGATGGCCACTTATGGCAAAGCTGCCATTTACCTTCGTAAGCCAGAAAGGGAGAGAATTGAGGCTCAAAGTGCACCATTTGATGCCAAGAGTGCTTGCTACGTGGCCGATGCCAAGGAGCTGTACTTGAAAGCAAAAATCCTCAAGAAAGATGGTGACAAAGTCACGGTCGAAACCCTGATATCTA
>NW_023268807.1:0-541 GCF_013103735.1 Etheostoma cragini
CCCCCCCCGGCCACAGGCTCCGCCTCCCTCCCGCGTCGGACTCCGCCAACAGCGTGCTTCAGGCCCCTCCTCCAATTGATTTAGGCCCCGCCTCCAACATGGTTCAGGCTCCGCCTCAATTTTTTAAGCCCAGCGTCAGGCTCCGCCTCCATGATTTAAGCTCCGCCTCCTATCCACTCCAGGCTCCGCCCCCAACATGCTTCAGACTCCGCCTCCCGCGCTTTATACTCTGATTGTATTAGTTGATGTTTTTGTCGTAAACAACTGTAATAAAAACGATTTCAACGCTCTGGAATCAGACACCACTACAGGGCCGGAGAGCGCTGATTAAGGGGCGTGTCCAACGGGCGGCGCCGCTCCAGCCCCGCCCACCGTTGCTGAACGTGTTTCTTTCGAGTGTATCAGGTCAAAGGTCGCGTCCGTCGACTGGTTCTTAAAAGGCAATACTGTAAATAGACCGCTCCGTTTCAGGTTGTTTTTATTTTTTAATGATAATAATGTTACAGATTGTTTGTTTTTTTCTGCAGCGAGGTGATAGTTA
>NW_023268807.1:613-1875 GCF_013103735.1 Etheostoma cragini
CCCCCCCCCCCCCCCCCGCTCCCTCCTCCATCGGCGGGAATTCTGTGTTTGACTTTCTGTGTGCTGTAACAAAAACGAGGGATTTTGAATTAAAAAAACAGTATAAAAGGAAGAGAAAGTTGTGTTTTTTCTACATGACAAATGTTCAGCATCGGTTAGTCCACTAAAAGTTCTGTTGTTGCCGTGACAACCTTAGAAAATTATTACATGTGTGTGTCAACATTATGGGATGGATTCCTGCAGAGATAGACCTTTTATAAAGAGTCTATCTCTGCAGGCCTCGAAATCACCATCACCAAACCCACCAGACTCCATGTGAAGAATCACTACTTATTTAGATTGTGTCCACTTTGAATGAAGTGTGTTTTACGATGATAAAAGTAGTGATTATTTACATGGAGTCTGGTGGAGATATGCTGCTCTATACACGCTAAAAGTAGTGATTATTTACATGGAGTTTGGTGGAGATATGCTGCTCTATACACGCTAAAAGTAGTGATTATTTATATGGAGTTTGGTGGGTTTTGGTGATGGTGATTTCTGTTTCATTTTAAACTAAAAGGATCTTACTCATTAACATGAAGGTCTATCTCTGCAGTGATCCATCCCATAATGTTGGCACACACACATAATCTGAGGTTGTCTGCGGCAACAACATCCCATAATGTTTTTAATTTACAGGATTTAGAGAGTTGAGATGACAAATTAAATCCAAATGTAGATCCGTCGCCGTGTGAGGTGAGTACTTCCTGACAACTAAGCACACGTCTGATGTACTTATAGTATTATTATATGTATTATATGTATAATATGTATCTGACAGCCTGAGATTCTTCACAAATTCAATTTTAACACACAAAATACACAAAAAAAACCCTAAAAAAATTTCTTGTAAAAAACTGATAATTTTACACCAAAAAAATACAGTTTGTAGCTGAAATATTCGATGACATCGTCCGTGTTTTTGGGCTTTTTAACGTTGGATGAGACGATCGAGAGAACGTTTTTACAGGATTATATCAATTAGTCCGTTAAAGTATAAGTTCTGTTACCATGGAAACTGTTTGTAAGGACATACACAAACATCTGTAAATAAACCAGCGATCGTTTAGTGAATTAATTAATTTATTATTTATTTAACACTTAATGTTAGAGACACACACACACACAGAGACGCACACACTCACACACACACACAGACTCACACACACACTCACACACACACACACACACACACACAGAGACACACTCACACACACACA
>NW_023268808.1:0-2025 GCF_013103735.1 Etheostoma cragini
AACAGCAGGACCAACAACAGCAGCCCCTACAACTGCCGCACCAACAACAAATCCTCCAACATCTACCGCACCTACAACTGCTGCACCTACAACAGCCACACCTACAACTGCTGCAACAACAACAGCAGCACCAACAACAGCAGGACCAACAACAGCAGTCCCTACAACTGCCGCACCAACAACAGCAGCCCCTACAACTGCCGCACCTACAACAGCTGCACCAACAACGGCAGCACCAGCAACAGCACGACCAAAGACAGCAGCCACTACAACAGCCGTACCAACAACAGCCGCACCTACAACTGTCGCACCTACAACAGCTGCACCTACAACTGTAAACCCTACATCTGCCGCACCTACAACAGCTGCACCTACAACTGCAAACCCTAAAACTGCTGCACCAACAACAGCAGCACAAACAACAGCAACATCTACAATTGCCGCACCAACAACAGCTCCTCTCACAACTGCCGCACCTACAACTGCCGCACCTAGAACTGCCACAACTACATATGCCGCACCTACAACTGCTGCACCAACAACGGCAGCACCGACAACAGCAGCACTAACGACAGCAAGCCCTACAACTGCTGTAGTTACAACAGCTGCACCTACAACTTCTGTACCTACAACAGTAGCACCAACAACGATAGCACCTACAACTGCCGCACCAACAACAGAAGCACCAACAACAGCAACACCAACAACAGCAGCACCAACAACTGCTGCACCTACAACAGCAGCCCCAACAACAGCTGCACCAACATTGGCAGTCCCTACAACTGCCGCACCAACAACGGCCGCACCTACAACAGCCGCACCTTCAACTGCTACACCAACAATGTCAGCTCAAACAAAAGCATCACCTATACCTGCCGCACCAACAACAGCCACACCAACGACAGCAGCCCCTACAACTTGTATAGCTAGAACAGCTGCACCTACAACTGCTGCACCTACAACTGCTGCACCAACAACAGCCGCACCTGCAACTGCAAACCCTACAACCGCCGCACCAACAACAGCTCCTCCAACATTTGCCGCACGTACAACTGCCGCACGGACAACAGACGCACCTACAACTGCAAACCCTACAACCGCAGCACCAACAACAGCTCCTCCAACATCTGACGCACCTACAACTGCCGCACCTACAACAGCTGCACAAACAACGGCAGCACCAACAACAGCACGACCAACGACAGCAGCCCCTACAACTGCCGCACCAACAACAGCCGCACCTTCAACAGCCGTACCTACAAATGCCGCACCAACAACGGCAGCACCAACAAAAGCAGCACTAGCAACATCAGCCCCTACAACTGCCGTAAATACAACAGCTGCACCTACAACTTCCGCACCAACAACAGCCGCACCTGCAACTGCAAACCCTACAACAGCCGCACCAACAACAGCTCCTCCAACAACGGCCGCACCTACAACTGTTGCACCTACAACTGCCGCACCTACAACTGCTGCACCTACAACAGCAGCCCCAACAACAGCACGACCAATGACAGCAGCCCCTACATTTGCCGCACCAACAACAGCCACACCTACAATTGCCGCACATACAACAGCCCCATCTACAACTGCAAACCCTACAACTGCCGCACCAACAACAGCTCCTCCAACAACTGCCTCACCTACAACTGCCGCACCTACAACAGCCGCACCTACAACTGCTGCACCAACAAAGGCAGCACCAACAACAGCAGCAACAACGACAGCAGCCCCTACAATTGCCTTAGCTACAACAGCTGCACCTACAACTGCAAACCCTACAACTGCTGCACCAACAACAGCAGCACCAACAACGGCAGCACCAACAACAGCAGTCCCTACAACTGCCGCACCAACAACAGCAGCCCCTACAACTGCCGCACATACAACAGCTCCACCAACAACGACAGCACCAACAACAGCAAAACCAACGACAGCAGCCCCTACAACTGACACACCAACAACAGCTCCTCCAACAACTGCCTCTCCTACAACTGCCGCACCTACAACAGCCGCACCTAC
>NW_023268809.1:0-1586 GCF_013103735.1 Etheostoma cragini
TTGTCCAGATGTCTCCGTGTGTTGTCCAGATGTCTCCGTGTGTTGTCCAGATGTCTCTGTGTGTTGTCCAGATGTCTCTGTGTGTTGTGTGTTGTCCAGATGTCTCTGTGTCTCCGTGTGTTGTCCAGATGTCTCTGTGTGTGTATTTGTAAGAGTTGATCTGTAACGGTGCTGTGCCTGTGTGTTTCCGTAGTGCCTTCGGGCCATGCTGAAGCTGATGTGCGAGTGCTGGGCCCCTAACCCCGCCTCCCGCCTAACCATCCTGCGGGTGAAGAAGACGCTCGCCAAGATGGTGGAGTTGCAGGACATCAAGATCTGAACCCCCGCCCCCCCCGCCCGCCGCCGTCGCCGCAGGACAACAGGACAGAGAGACATTCAGATGACATCAGCATGGACCCGTTGTCACGGCTGCAGACGCTCAGGCGAGGATGTACACGTGCATCCTCGTCTCCTTCGCTCGCTTCCTCTCCTCTTAGCGTCTTAGTCCGTCCCGCCGAGGAAGCACGGCAGCGAGGAGAGAGGAGACACCCGGGAGGAAACGTTTTAGAGCGATGAGGAGACGTCGTTAGCTCCTTAGAGATCCATCCTACATCCTAGCCCCTTCATCCTAGGTCCTACATCCTAGTCCCTACATCCTAGTCCCTACATCCTAGGTCCTATATCCTAGCCCCTTCATCCTAGGTCCTACATCCTAGGTCCTACATCCTAGCCCCTTCATCCTAGGTCCTACATCCTAGCCCCTTCATCCTAGGTCCTACATCCTAGGTCCTACATCCTAGTCCCTACATCCTAGCCCCTATATCCTAGCCCCTTCATCCTAGGTCCTACATCCTAGTCCCTACATCCTAGTCCCTACATCCTAGTCCCTACATCCTAGTCCCTATATCCTAGTCCCTACATCCTAGTCCCTACATGCTAGCCCCTACATGCTAGCCCCTACATGCTAGCCCCTACATTTTAGCCCCTACATCCTAGTCCCTACATCCTAGCCCCTACATGCTAGCCCCTACATGCTAGCCCCTACATGCTAGCCCCTACATGCTAGCCCCTACATGCTAGTCCCTACATCCTCCCTCCTTGGAGCAGGAATCAGAGCTTTCCAGAGTCAGAGAGCCAGAACTACTTCCTGTTTGGGCGAGGAGATCAGCTGACACCTCCTCCTCTCTGGGCCGAGCGCGGCGGCCATTTTACAGTTTGACGCTTTCTGTGAAAGCCAAACGAGACGATAATGACGACGGAGACGGAGCGGCGGCGGAGGCCAGCGCTCGCTGTGAATGAACACAGATTGTTTTCTTTAAAGGGCCGGCGTCGCCGTCCTCCCTCCGCCTGTTTCTACATGCCAGTCTGTTGTTGTTGTTGTTGTTGTTGTTGTTGTTGTTGTTGTTGTTGTTTTCAGGACCGAGCTCTCCTGCCATATTGAAATATATCTCCACTCTAACGACGGATCACACGGTCCCTACTCGGCTCGCCCCAGACACACACACACACAGACACACACGTCTCACAAACACACACGTCTCTCACACACACACAGACACACACACACACACACACAGACACACACACACACACACACAGACACACAC
>NW_023268810.1:0-2629 GCF_013103735.1 Etheostoma cragini
AAAAAAAATCATTCACTTCATAACAAACTATGACATCATCATTGGCTTTCATGTGAAGAATGCATTGATCTTTTACTGAGGTCACTATCTTTTACTTAGGTCAGTATCTTCGATCCATTGCACATTTGGTACACAGACACAGAACGTTACACACAATTGTGAGAACTTGCAGCTCAAGTTCAGCACTCCAGAACATAGAACTAGAATTCTATTCATTGCTCCAGACTGCTAAACTCTCAGCACAATTGCATTGTTTTCATTCAAATAGAAATTCGAACAAAACCAGGATTGACTTCTTAAGGGTTGACATTTTAATTCTTAAGCAACTCTATTGAACTGGTTTATTCGGTCGGAGGACCTAACTCAGAACGCTAAAATGGATTCTAGAAGGGAACTTTCAAAGACGGACAAAATGTTTACTGCTGAAAATATGCATGAGATTGTAACGCTATTTCGTGAGGCGGATGCTGATGGAGGTGGTGGGTTGGACATTGATGAATTCTGTGAGGGACTTAAGCAGTTATTCCCAAACATGCATGAAGAAGACCTCATTGCCCTCCACATGAAGATTGACACAAATGGAGATGGAGGTGTGGACCTTGGGGAGTTAACAGACTACCTGGTGAACAAAAACAAGGCATCACAAAATATGGCTTTTAAAAATCAAATCTTTCCCAAACCTATCAAAATGATATCGGTGGATCACCATAAAGCGATTGTTCGTCTGATTCACCGTCCCTTCGAGAATGACAGGGAACCTGATCATGGTTCAGAGGTTTTATTAGGACAAACCAGCACTTACCAAAAAGGTCAATACCTCTCCGTCAGCTCAAATGGTATCCTCAACTTCTGGCCTGATAGCTTTGACACCCCATACCCAGTTCAGTTATTCAAAAAGGAAAACACACTTCCTTTTTCACACAACAAGAAAATGCACATTACTGACATGGTCTACATCAGTGAACTCAAACAACTGGCTATCTCCACTTCTGACAGGGAATTAATATTCTATCGCTGCAATGAATTCCCTAAGTTGTTTTCAACCAGCCACTCTTTAATAGTAGAGGACAACATAGTGAATACCATGAACTACTGGTCCAAAGGCACTAAAGCAGTGTTTTCCTTTGGCGATGTAAAAGGTTTTTTAACTGTGTTTATCTCCAACAACATATATGAAAATGGACTCTTCTTCAACGGTGCATATGAGAAAATCTCTCTGCGTGATTATCCAACTGTTTATGTTTCAACCCTGTTGAAAAACCCCTCTAAAAACTTTCTATGTGTGAAGGCCAACATCTTTAATGATATTTGCAGTCAGATCCGATACTTTCCATCACTTAGCTCGTTTGCTATCTGCGGTAGTTCATCCAAGACAATGGTCCTTGCTTCTCTACCCAAGACATCCACAACCAAAATGTCTACAACAGTCTTTAAGAGCAGAGGACATATGGACTTTTTCACCTGTGTAGAATACTCTTCTTCCTCTGGGTATCTGCTGACCGGTGGGACAGACGCCCTACTGAGGACGTGGTTTCCCCACAAAACAGGGTCATGCATCCAGGAATTAAAGGGACATGCCAAACCCATCACCCATATAATGTTAAATCCCAAGGAAAAAGTTTTTGTTAGTTTATCGCTCGACCACCATATACGTGTTTGGTCCGAGGATGCAATGATCTGTTTGCAAAGCTTCAAGATAAAAGAAATGATGCAGAGTCCTATCTCCAGTGTGTGTTACAACACACACAACAATGAGTTAGTCCTAGCTAACACAGATATTGGCAAATATCTTGGAAGAGGAACTGATGTGTTTAAGAATGCATTAACATCGCACGACAAGCCCCTGTGCTGTGCTCTCTATCACAACATTTTCAAACAGGTTGTCTCTGTTTGCCAAAATGGCGTGGTGACAGTGTGGGATATCTTAACAGGAACGGCTGCCATGCAGTTCAAGGTGACTCCAGATCAGTACGAGGGGCATGTTGCTATTTCATTTGATGGACTAAAGCGCAGACTGATCACAATTTCCCAGGATGGAAAAGTTAAAATTTGGAACTTCAACAACGGAACAGAGCTTGCCATTCTTCCTGTTACCGTACAAAGGGAGGTGACAGGTATCGTCTGTGTAAACAATAGGGTGTTTGTGTCGGGAAAGAACTCCAAGATCATTTATGACCTGGACATACACGGATATGACAACAGATTTTTGAAGCATGATTATTTAGATGACATTTGCTCAATGGATGTCCATGAAAACACACTGGTTACTGCCTCCAGCAATGGAAATATTGTCATCTGGGAGGCCGACAGTGGCGAAGTTCTCTACTGGCTCAATGGCAGCAGCAGCCCTCGAACAAACATGGCAGACAAAACCACTCAGGGCCAGACAGGGAGTCTGCTTGGTTACAAGAATCCAAAGCATGTCAGAGGCACCGGGAAAAGACCTCTACATAGTAAATCCCTGAATGGGAACAACACTGATGTGATTAACACACCTCTTATCATGTGTCTGAAGACCAGGGAGGTTAAAGTTGACACAGCAACACTGCTGACGTCTGCAGATGGCAACATATATGCCTGGTCTGTTATTAGCAAGGGAGGATTGATTGGAAAGTTCAGGGCAGTGAAG
>NW_023268811.1:0-1335 GCF_013103735.1 Etheostoma cragini
ATGTTCCACAAGATGACAGTAGCCAAATTTCAAGGGCGCGTTTCAAGTATTCCACAAACATTGCTGCAAATGTTTCATAACACTGTAGAAGGATTTTAATTGAAAACAGATACAGAAAGTGCTAAGTTTGAATTTACCACATAATGCAGTAACTGTGCTAACAGGGGCAGTTTAAAACAGCGCTTCCTACTAAAATATGACCAATTGTGCCTAAAGTCCTGCCTCTAAAACAAGCCTACTTTATGAAAGCCTGGTACCTTCTGCAGTTGGGCTAAGTAAAGGCCCCTGTACCTATTTGAGGCATTAAGACAATACTACATGAAACCATGGGATTTCCAGTCTAATATTAAATTGTAAACTGTAAATCTGTTCAAAGTTGCATGTCAAAATCACTATCAATTAAAATGGCTCATATTATCATTTATAAGAAAAGCCAGTGATTACCAGTACTGTCAAGAGCCAAATTCTTGCGGTTTTCTTTTCCCTCAAACATGGGCGACCTGGCAATAGTTTCCATCAGCAGCCTTAAGAATTCCCTTCTTGGTCCTCCTAAATCAACTCCTTCTTCGTTTCTCCCCATGTCATCGGAGAACTTTACACAGATCATCAAGTTGGGGTCATAGGATACCCTTTGGAAGCCTCGCATGGCTCCCTCCCAGACAGCAGAGCGATTTATATTAAATTTGCACTGGCGTTTTGTGTTAATTTTGCTGGACAGTTCCAGCAGTATCTCTTGGACTGGGACCTTCTCTGCACTATAAACATCAAAAATGAATGATCAGACACACATTGATGTGACATAATTTACAAGTACTTGTATTTTGAGAAATTATTGGTAGTAAGCAACCATTTAATCCAAAACATGGATGTGATAATGTAAGGGATAAAGGATTCATATCAATTATGAGATCACATCATTCTCAAGAGTTATCCTCATCTGTCAAGCTCACATACTTTGTGTGTGCTACTCACATTTGACTCTCCAAACTAGCAATTATGGCTTGGTTTAATTCCTCATCATCTGAAGAGTCATGCGGAAGAGTGGCCACGAGTGTCAAATATGAAGCGTAGTCTCCACCATGATCAGTTGTGGTACCACTGGTGGCAGGGTTCCCATCATCTCTTGCAAGGCAGCCTCTATCATGACCATTACTGCTGACGGTGTGATTGGAGCCATAGCAGTCTTCATGACCAGTACTAGTGGCAGGTTTGCCATCTCCACCATGACTGCTAGTACTGGGATGCTCATTACTCTTCATTGCTCTAAACCTGGTAGCAGCCCTGGTGGTGCCATTACTGCTCTTGTCTGTTGGAATCTGAATACCATCAACTTCA
>NW_023268812.1:0-1116 GCF_013103735.1 Etheostoma cragini
GAGTCTGGTGGAGATATGCTGCTCTATACATGCTAAAAGTAGTGATTATTTACATGGAGTCTGGTGGGTTTGGTGATGCTATTTCATGTTAAAATAAAAGGATCTTACTCTTTAACAAACAGTTTGTCCCAGAGCAGTAACGTTACCGGTTAATGAAGGATACAGGTCAGATCCAGGTCGAAGCCGTCCTCCTGGTATCGCCTCTTATTCCGGCTCACGATCTCCTTGATGAGGGCAGCCATTATTACCCGGGTCTCCGGGGAGAACGCACCGAGAGGCCGCCTGTAGTCCTGCGGCTCTCCGCTGCCTGGCTCCCGGGGAGAGCAGCTAGCTTAGCCCGGAGCTAGCCTAGCCTAGCCTAGCCGGAGCTAGGGGCTGCGGCTACGTTACTTGATAATAGTTTGTTAAAATAAATAAAATGAATACAGCTACGGCGATGACGGTTGGCTTCAAGCAACTGAACGGCTAGCTAAGTTTAGAAAAAAAAATCGTGGTTTGGATTAAAAACACCCCGAGGAACTGGGCGAAAGTATTAAAAATTAGTATTATTTTTAGCCTAGATTTTACGTGATTTAGCGTACTTCTGCGTCACTTCCGGCCGTTGGTGTATCTCTTCTAGCCGCAACATGAAGCTAACTCCTCGCTTTTTTTATCCGTTACAGCCAAAAACGATAAAAATGAATCCGTCAGATTAATAACAACAACAGCAGCAGTTAGTCGCTTAACGGGTGATAACCAGGCCGTTAACCGGAGTCCTCGGTGCCGCCCGGGGAGCTCCGGAGAGACCAACGGCTACCGGCCTGCTGGTTGACAGGCAGCCCGGAGATCGGAGCTGTTTTCTGGGTAAGAATCAGGGGGCGTCGGGCCCGGACTTCCAGGTCCCCCACATGGAAACAAAACCATCCGCGGGGGTGTTGTCCGTTGAGATCTAGTTCTCCAGGGTCTCAGACGGGTCCAGTCGGAGGTTTCCCGGCCTCGGTGGAGCAGCACAGACGCCGTGATTGGCCGCAGATTGGCGGAGAGAAAACCCTCTCCGAAGCGTCTGTTAGAGCGGAGGAACACACATACATCCGGTACAGACCTTCAAAATAAAACCAAATCAAAGCTCTCCGAGGC
>NW_023268813.1:0-1221 GCF_013103735.1 Etheostoma cragini
GGGGACGGGGGACGGGGGGACGGGGGGACGGGGGGACGGGGGGGGAGGCCAACCGGCTGTTAGGAGACCGTGATGCGGTTTCAAAGCTGGGACCTCAGACCGGCTGAAGACACAAAAACTCAACAAACTCCTGCTCAAAATACTCCGTCAGCCTCCAGAAACTGGGTTACACATAGGAGAGGGACAACAGCAGAGAGACAACGGTAGAGAGACATCAGTAGAGAGACATCAGTAGAGAGACATCGGTAGAGACATCAGTAGAGAGACATCGGTAGAGAGACAACAGTAGAGAGACATCAGTAGAGAGACAACGGTAGAGAGACAACAGCAGAGAGACAACAGTAGAGACATCAGTAGAGAGACAACAGCAGAGAGACAACAGCAGAGAGACAACAGTAGAGAGACAGCAGTAGAGAGACATCGGTAGAGAGACAACGGTAGAGAGACAACAGCAGAGAGACAACAGCAGAGAGACATCAGTAGAGAGACAACAGTAGAGAGACAACAGTAGAGAGACATCAGTAGAGAGACAACAGTAGAGAGACATCAGTAGAGAGACAACAGTAGAGAGACATTGGTAGAGAGACAACAGTAGAGAGACAACAGCAGAGAGACAACAGTAGAGAGACATCGGTAGAGAGACAACGGTAGAGAGACAACAGCAGAGAGACAACAGCAGAGAGACATCAGTAGAGAGACATCAGTAGAGAGACATCAGTAGAGAGACATCAGTAGAGAGACAACAGTAGAGGGACATCAGTAGAGAGACAACAGTAGAGAGACATCGGTAGAGAGACAACGGTAGAGAGACAACAGCAGAGAGACAACAGCAGAGAGACATCAGTAGAGAGACATCAGTAGAGAGACATCAGTAGAGAGACAACAGTAGAGAGACAACAGTAGAGGGACATCAGTAGAGAGACAACAGTAGAGAGACATCAGTAGAGAGACATCGGTAGAGAGACAACAGTAGAGAGACATCAGTAGAGAGACATCAGTAGAGAGACAACAGTAGAGAGACAGCAGTAGAGAGACAACAGTAGAGAGACAACAGTAGAGAGTACATGTGTATATATTACACATACATGTACAGTAACAGTACACATAGTACATAATGTTATGTGTACTGTTCCATTAGTTGTAGGTTGCTGTCTGTTCTTTTAATTTGAAAATCATCACCAAGGTTTTAAACTTTATCAATGAGAAACATTGTTTCCCCCC
>NW_023268814.1:0-1087 GCF_013103735.1 Etheostoma cragini
GTGTGTGTGTGTGTGTGTGTGTGTGTGTGTGTGTGTGTGTGTGTGTGTGTGTATCTAACCCGTCTGCAGGAAGCTCGAAGCCAAACTGGAAGCTGAACATTTGATCAGACGGTAACCGGAAGCAGCCGTCTGGACCTGGGGACAGAGACAGAGGGGCTGAGAGACAGACAGACAGGCAGACCGACAGGCAGAGAGCATTCTGGGTAACCCACCTCTGCAGAGCTGCTCCTCCAGCCTCAGAACCTCTTCGTACTTCAGGTACTCGACTTCCTGGCTCCGGTTCTTGCGGTTCTTCCCGCCGCGGTGTTCCACGCGGGCGCAGCCGGCGGCGGTGACCCTGAGGCCGGCCACGCGGCAGGGTAGAGCCGCCTGCAGCCGCACGGAGCCCGACAGCTTCTCCCCGCCGCTGTAGAAGCTGCGGCCGGGGTCCGACCACACCAGCTCGAACACTTTGAGCTGGCTGTTCCCCTTGGACAGAACCATGGCGACGGGGAAAACCCCGGATGTGAGAAATATTTAATAAAGATAACTTAAAAAAAAGTTGTTTTTCTGTATTTGTCACAGTTAAAAGTCCAGAGATGGAGACGTTAACTTTATTAACACGTTAATAGAGTTAACTAAAAATAAAATAATTACAAATAATAAATAGAAAGTCGTTTTTCTGTATCTGTCACAGTTTCACGTCCAGAGATGAGATATTAATCGAGATAATTAAAATAAAAAGGCGTTATCGCGATAGTTTCTGTGATAGTTGCAGTTTAACGTGCACAGAATAATGTGAAAAAAGTGAAATGAAAAGTTAATAAACCGATTAATTTGAATACAAAGTCGCAGTTTAACGTCCAACGATGGAGAAATGAACGTTAATGGGATCAAAAGACACTTTGATGAAGTTTAATCAGATATGTCGCTGTTATCGTCGTCAGTTTCTGGGTCGGTCCCGGTTTTATACCTGGAGGACAGTCCCGGTGTCCCGTTACCTGTCCCCCAGCAGCGCGTGCTCAGCAGGTGGACTCGCACAGCCGCTGGCCCCACGGAGCGATCTGATTGGTTGGCGCCGGCTGCAGCCAATCAGAGCGCAGAGAGG
>NW_023268815.1:0-2330 GCF_013103735.1 Etheostoma cragini
CTATATTAAACTACATATAGACTATATTTAACTACATATAGACTATATTAAACTACATATAGACTATATTAAACTACACTTTGAGCCGCCATGACTCGGCCTCGTGTTGCTGACATGTTGTGAAATGTTTCTGTCGTTATGTAAAAAACAAATCTCACACCGCTTCAATCTGATTGGCTCATTTTTGTGGCTGTTATTTTACCGAACCAATGAAAACCAAGAGCCCGGCCCCGGGCTGTGCTGACGTCACGTCTGTCAGTATGCTGCGTTCAGGTGCTCCTCCTCGGATGGGACGTCGTTTCCAACGAGTCAGACGTCGCTGTGTTCGTGAGCTCTAAGAGTTGTTATGTGGTAAAAACTAATGGTTGTGTTGTGTTTTATTTCCCAGAGCGTTTAAACAACACGTTGACAAATGTTTCCCGGATTTAATTATCCATCAAGTTATCCCTTTTGTATATTAAAATCAGAATAAAAATCTGTATATGCCCCAGAACAAACTCATTCCTTAGTGTTTACTGCTGAGTCCCTTACTTAACCATTTAAATTATTTACTGTGTAATATTTAATACTCAGGACCTTTGATAACCCAACTTATATTCTGCATAATGTGTATACCAACTCTTTATCTCTCTATTTTATATATCTATGTAGCTGCTCTCAGGACTGTGCTCCACATTCCACCACCATCTTCTTTTTCTGCACTACTTACATTTCATGTTTCATATTTTAATTTTTATATTTTTTATGTTTTCGTATTTTTATTTTTTATATTTTTACAATTTTATATTTTATATTTTCATTATTCTTTTTTTAAAAAAAATTTTAATTTTAATTTTTTTAATTTTTTATATTTTTCATTTTTTTATTTTTTATATATATGTATTACATTTTATATATTTTTATTTTTTTATATATTTCGTGTTGACACTGTAAAATGTTTGCTTAAATCTCGTTGCCCAGGTAACGACAATCAAGGCTTTTTATTCTTTTCCATTTATATGTTTTTGTTTGTTTTGTTTTGTTTTTTGGAAAATGGATCAACGTTGTACTCCGTGTTAGATTCATGTAGAATTGACTGAATATGTTTGCAATGTGTCTTGTTGTATTTTTGATATGAATCTTTAATAATAATAATAAAAACATACATTTTCCCTTTGGAAAACCCCATTTGTCCGATTATTTCCTAACGCGCGAACGCAGCAAAAACATACCTCGTGTGACGTATAAGGTCTCCAGTCTCCGGCCGCCATTTTGTTGTCGTCGGTAGAGCAGGCGGAGTGATCTCCGTCAACGGCTGAAAACACCGTCTAAAAGCGGCTTTATCTCCCCGAATCAGGGCACAACGGTTAGCTTCATGAGTTCATGGACTGCCTGCTGATCAATGGTTATGGTAGTCACACGGCTGGCGTAGGTTCGGCCGGGTCTCTGAGCTCAAAGATGGACGACAAGGCGGCGAGAGAAGACGCCTGCCGAGAGTACCAGTCCTCGCTGGAAGACCTGACATTCAACAGCAAGCCGCACATCAACATGCTGACCATCCTGGCCGAGGAAAACCTCAACTTCGCCAAGGATATCGTCGCAATTATTGAAGCGCAAATAAGCAAGGTTTTTATAAATATAGAATACTTTCAATTTCAGATGCTTTGTTGTCGATGTATGTACAAGATGTTAGGGCCTGTTAGCTGTTAGCTTCGAGCTAAAACATGGCGGCCAGCGTCGCCGTCGTGCTAACTAGCTTTAGCACCAGTTAGGCTAAAAATACGCCGTTGCTCTGCTTAGCGACGGGTGGCATGGCAACGTGTCTGTGTATAACAAGTGAAAACCTCCCTTTTTAAAATGTTTTTATAATTTAATAAAAAATATTTTTAGTTTGCTTGAAAATGAATATTATTTTTTTGACGGTTGATTTTGGTCGAAGCTCACCTCACGCATGCGCCATTACCGATGTGTACAGCTGTTGGAATCCACCGTAACGTTAACGTACCGTCAGCTGTTCGAGCAGCACACAAAAACATCAACAATGCATTCAAAACCTGCTGAATCATGTGTTACTTCCTTTCTCCATGTAGCAGTTAACCCTGCTAAATACAGTCACGATCAAGTTAACTAAAAAGAGGAATAAGTTACCAAATTAACATGTTGATATTCCAGTTAGACTAACGGCTGCATTGACTTCCATTTAGAGGAGATTTTATGGAAAGATCCTCATGCATAGAGTCCTGATCCATGACATAACTGGCCTTTAATAACATAGGGGGGTGTATACTTATGCCCCCTGTATTTTAACATAGGGGGTGTATACTTATGCCCCCTGTATTTTAACACAGGGG
>NW_023268816.1:0-2310 GCF_013103735.1 Etheostoma cragini
CTGTCTGTCTCTCTCTCTGTCTCTCTGTCTGTCTCTCTCTCTGTCTGTCTGTCTGTCTGTCTCTCTGTCTGTCTCTCTCTCTGTCTGTCTGTCTGTCTGTCTGTCTCTCTGTCCGTCTGTCTGTCTCTCTGTCTGTCTCTCTGTCTGTCTGTCTGTCTGTCAGTCCGTCCATCTGTCTGTCTCTCTGTCCGTCTGTCTGTCTCTCTAAAAACTTTTCATAACTGTTCTGTGATTGGCTCACCGGTGCTGAGGTACACCCGGGGGGCGGGCTCTCTGATGACCAGCCGGCAGGAGTGGGCGGGGTTAGACGCGCTGGGGGCGGAGCTTAACCCGCACGCCGTGGTGTCAGGGTAGAGGACGCAGCGAGTGGCGGACCCCGTCTCACTGATCGTCACGGCGACGCAAGACTCCGCCTCCTCACAGACTGAAACAGGAAGTTAAATTAAAGACTTTTTTAATTAAAATAATTTAATCTAATACCACCGAGGAAGAAACTCTGTCTTTTTTTACCTTTATGGGTCTTTCCCCCGATGATTTTCTCACTTTTTCAACGTTTGTCGACCTTTTCGGAGCCGTTGAAAATGTTCTTTGTTTTTTCCCCAAATTTTTAGATTTTTTTTCTTTTTTAAATATTTGTCACATTTTTGTCACTTTATTTGACATCTTTCTCTTTTTTACACTTCTCTAAAGTTCTTTCACCAGTTGTTTTTTTCTCTAAATGCTATAAAATTGACCAAAAACATCAAAAAACATGAAACTAATGAACTGATTATTAATTTAATTTAATTTAATTAATTTACCTTTTCCCCAAATTTTTAAAGTTTTTATTTGTTCAGCATTTTTTCACGTTTATGGCACGTTGTTTTTTTTATTTTACACATTTGTTCACATTTTAGTTTTATGACATTTGTCACACACAAGATCTTTTATCAATTATTTTTTTATCGTTTTTTGGGTCTTTTTTTGGTCTTTTTTTAACTTTCCGCTGATGATTTGGTCATTTTTTTAAACGTTTGTCAAATTTTTCTGAACATTTTAAGCTTTTATTTTACATCTGTCATGTATTTTGACAATTTCTCTCTTTTTTGAGAAATAATGTGAAAAGATGTTCAAATAAAGTAACAGAAATGTCACCAAAAAAAATGTCAAAAAAATTGGGGGAAAACCCCTCGAAAATTTTAAAAAACTCAGAAAAAGTCTACAAACGTTGAAAAAGTGACAAAATCATTGGGGGGTATTTTTTGTCAATTGTATACCATTTAGAGACAAAAAATGTATAAAAGAACCTGTGTGTTAAATATGTAAAAACAAAAATGTCAATAAAAGTGACACAAATTTTGAACAAATGAATAAAAGTGAAAAAATACCAAATAAAGTGACAAATATGTTAAAAAAAAAGCTTTGAAAATTTGTGGGAAAACGCACAAAAAACTTCAAAAGGCTCAGAAAAGGTCAACAAACATTGAAAAAATGCCGAAAACATCGGAGGAAAGAAACAAAAGGGATGGCAATTTTTTTTATAAAAGAACTTGTGTGTGACAAATATAAAAAAAACGAAAAATGTTACAAAAAAAATGTAAAAAAAATGTAAAATTTAAAAAAACGAAAAATTTAAAATGTATAAAAAAAATGTAAAAAAATGAAAAATGTAAAAAAACGAAAAATGTTAAAATAAAAATGAGAAAAACAAAACATTTAAAGAAAAGAAAAATGTAAAAAAAAACAATGTAAACCAATTTTTTTTTAAATTAATTTAAAAACAAAAAAAATGTAAAAAAAAAGTTTTTAAAAAATGACACATTGTTTTAATGGCTCATAAAAAACAAACACACACACACAGCTTAGAGACACACACACACACACACACACACAGCAAGAGACACACACACACACACACACACAGCAAGAGACACACACACACACACACACACACACACACACACTAACAGAGTTTAATGCGGCAGGGACCTTTAAGACCCCGTAGGTCACCTGTACATCCCAAAGATTAGTGTTGTTGTTTTTGTTGTTGTTGTGAGCTGTGGTTACCGTGGAGACACCAGTCCCTGGTCTCATCCCGGTCGGTGGCGATGTCACGGCTCACGTGGATGACATCATACGTAGAGACAGACGGGTCGACGAGGACTGATGAGTCAGAGAGGAGACGCCACGAATCCAGAGACACTGAGACACAAAAACTCAAGTTACAGGACCAGCAGCGTCACACAATACTGGATCTGAAGTCTCTTTATGTAGACCTTAGTGGTCCCTAATACTGGATCTGAAGTCTCTTTATGTAGACCTTAGTGGTCC
>NW_023268817.1:0-2947 GCF_013103735.1 Etheostoma cragini
CCCCCCCCCCCCAACGTTCCCCGGCTTCATGTCCCCCCCATCCCCCTTTACCTGCAGGTTGTCGGGGTTCAGGTCCGTCTTGTGTTTGTCTGATGGTTTGTAGCCCCCGTGGCGGTCCTCGATCACTGGGTCCAGCAGCTCCTTGAAAACCTCGTAGGACTCTTCGTCTCCGGCAACGCAGCCCACCGTCATGATGAAAGGGTGTCCTGCGGGGACAAAAACCATCGGTCAGGGTTCCCTGAAGGGACAAAAACCATCGGTCAGGGTGCCCTGCGGGGACTGAAAACATCGGTCAGGGTTCCCTGAAGGGACAAAAACCATCGGTCACTTCCTGTTGGGGGTTTTCTGCTTTTCGGGGACTTTCTGACTGGAGGCCATTTTGTCCTGGTGACCTTCCAAACAAGATGGACGCCCTGACTGGTTTTATTTTGGAGAGACTCAAGTATTCCGGGACTGTCTCCAGGTGGCAGTCAGGTTCCTATGGAGCTAAATGAATTAAGTGTGATGTGATGCGGATCAGGGATCCGACAGGAAGTGCACCCAGCGTCCCAGAGCACGGGGAATTAACGAGCCAAATTAACCCGATCTAACGAGGAAATCACATTAAGGACTTAATGATCAAGTAGCAATACAAGGTCAGGACAGCACTGTACCGGGTCTGAGGAAAGGGGGTCGGGATCTGGGGAGGGACAGATGTAGACTTCACTTAGAAATATATCCGTAAAATAACTGCTCATCAGTCGGACTTTCTCTAATTAAAAAATAGAATGAATAAGTTATTTAACGATGTTATACAGTGAAAACAGAACGTTCTACTGTAAATTAACAGAAATATCCCTGTGAGTCACGTAAGGGACGATTGTGTCCTGAGGGGACTAAAACCATCTGTCAGGGTCCCCTTTAGAAGGTTGTTCCCTGGTTTAGAGGGTGTTAGGGTTAGGTTTAAAGGGTGCTACCTGGTCTAGAGGGTTGTTACCTGGTTCAGACGGTGTTACCTGGTCTAGAGGGTTGTTACCTGGTTCAGACGGTGTTACCTGGTCTAGAGGGTGTTACCTGGGTTGTCAACGCCGGTCTGGATGAGGTCGTCCAGGGTGAAGCCGCTGGGCGTCTCCTTGTCTCTCAGGTTCTCGTACATTTCGGGCGTGAGCACCTTGGCCATGTGGTTGTTGTGCTTGGTGAGGTCGGGGTACTCCTGCTCCGCTGAGTAGTTCAGCTTCAGCTTGTTGTGGGTGTTCCCGAACGGCATGGTTACCTGGCAACAGGTTAACAGGTTAATGTCCCGCCACTGATCTGGGAACAGTTTAACAGGTTAATGTCCCGCCGCTGACCTGGGAACAGTTTAACAGGTTAATGTCCGGTGCTGACCTGGGAACAGTTTAATAGGTTAATGTCAGGCTGCTGACCTGGAAACAGTTTAACAGGTTAATGTCCGGCGCTGATCTGGAAACAGTTTAACAGGTTAATGTCCCGCCGCTGACCTGGAAACAGTTTAACAGGTTAATGTCCCGCCGCTGATCTGGAAACAGTTTAACAGGTTAAGGTCTGGCTGCTGATCTGGGAACAGTTTAACTGGTTAATGTCCGGCCATTGACCTGGGAACAGTTTAACAGGTTAATGTCAGGCTGCTGACCTGGAAACAGTTTAACAGGTTAAGGTCTGGCTGCTGATCTGGGAACAGTTTAACAGGTTATTGTCCCACCGCTGATCTGGGAACAGTTTAATCGGTTAATGTCTGGCTGCTGACCTGGGAACAGTTTAACAGGTTAATGTCCTGCCGCTGATCTGGGAACAGTTTAATCGGTTAATGTCCGGCCGCTGATCTGGGAACAGTTTAACAGGTTAATGTCCGGCCGCTGATCTGGGAACAGTTTAACAGGTTAATGTCCCGCCGCTGATCTGGGAACAGTTTAACAGGTTAAGGTCTGGCTGCTGATCTGGGAACAGTTTAACAGGTTAATGTCCCGCCGCTGATCTGGGAACAGTTTAACAGGTTAATGTCCAACAGACCCCCCTCTGCATTTATAAGACATCATTATATCTTAAAGCATTTTTTAAGAAAGCATTTTGATTAAATATAGACTAAAGTAAAGTAGAAGTACCCAACAACTGAACTGAAGTACAGTACCGGAGTAAAAGCACTTATTGTCAGATTCTAAAGGAGAGAACCTGAACGCATCACAGCATTAATCAGATTCTATTGGAGGGAACATGAACGCATCACAGCATTAATCAGATTCTAAAGGAGGGAACCTGAACGCATCACAGCATTAATCAGATTCTATAGGAGGGAACCTGAACGCTTCACATCATTAATCAGATTCTAAAGGAGGGAACCTGAACGCATCACAGCATTAATCAGATTCTAAAGGAGGGAACCTGAACGCTTCACATCATTAATCAGATTCTAAAGGAGGGAACCTGAACGCATCAGTTCATTGATCAGATTCTAAAGGAGGGAACCTGAACGCATCACACCATTAATCAGATTCTAGGAGGGAACCTGAACGCATCACCCCATTGATCAGATTCTAAAGGAGGGACCTGAACGCATCACACCATTAATCAGATTCTAGGAGGGAACCTGAACGCATCACCCCATTAATCCGATTCTAGTAGGGAACCTGAACGCATCACAGCATCCTGCACGGATCTGCATATTTTTATATTTCTGTTTTTCTTCTTGAGGACGAATTTAAAATGTGTCCATGAATTGTATCACTCATCATCACAGTAGGTCACTGACCCGGTTCAGCTCGGTTCAGCTCAGTTTAGCCCGGCTCGGATCAGTGCGCGTGCACGGGATCAGAATGAGTCCCAGCGCGGATTAAGATCAGCGGAGTGACGCAGCAGCCCGAGATTAACCCTTCAGAGGATGCTGCACCGCAACGCCCCGGTCACCTTCACACACACACACACACACACACACACACACACACACACACACACA
>NW_023268819.1:0-1199 GCF_013103735.1 Etheostoma cragini
CCATGTAAATAATCACTACTTTTAGCGTGTATAGAGCAGCATATCTCTACATGTAAATGGGTGAATTAAGAGTTTATTTCAACAGCGACGAGAGTACAAATGAAACAAAAAGTTAGAAAAGCGACATAAAAGATGAAAAAACAACTGAACTGGGTCCTTAACATGAATAAGAACTCAAACATCAGAGCTGATGTTTCCCGGATGTTCCCTACCTGGCAGGTGTGCAGGTTTGTGCCCCGGTCCCCGGTCGGGCAGGAGGCGTCCAGCTCGTTCTGAAGGTCCCGGATGTAGTCGATAACGTGCTGCAGGATCTCCACCCGGCTGGCGGCGCGTCCCCGCGGCAGACCGGGCACGAGCCGCCGCAGCAGCCGGTAGCACAGCTCCATGTCTAGGACCACCGGGACCACCGGGACCTTCTCCCCCGGGGGAGGGCTCCTGTTCCGGGACAAACCCCGCAGAGGGTCGCTGCTGAAAGCAGAGGGACGCAGCGGGAATATCATTTAAATATCACTAAAATAATCACTAAAAATATGAAGGAAATGTAACTGGAATGCCGCTCTGATATATCTGAAATATGGAAAAACTATTTCAATAAAATATCGCCTAAATACAGCGACACTATGAGTGAAATATTATCAGAGAACTAAAAAGAGAGAGTGTCCGACTGGGCTGGGAGTCTCGCGCAGCTTCTTAAAGAGCCGCTGGTCTCCGAGCTGAGCGCTGATTGGCTCTCATGGCTGTCAGTCATATTTTAGAGTGAGCTGATTGGTTCCTGATCTCCGGACTCTGCACCTGGACTCCGACAAGTTGAGACAAGTAACTGTCCTCGTTCTAGTTACAAGTGTGTGTGTGTGTGTTGCAGGTGTGTGTGTGTGTTGCAGGTGCGTGCAATGCAGGTGTGTGTGTGTGTGTGTGTGTTTGAGAGAGAACTGCAGGTGTGTGTGTTGCAGGTGTGTGTTTGTGTGTGTGTTTGAGAGAGAACTGCAGGTGTGTGTGTTGCAGGTGTGTGTGTGTGTGTGCGTGCATGCAATGCAGGTGTGTGTCTGTGTGTGTGTGTGTGTGTGTGTGTTGCAGGTGTGTGTGTGTGTGTGTGTGTGTGTTGCATGTGAGGCTCGAGAGCATCCTGGAGGTTAGGTTCCCGCGGTGTGAAGAGATCAGACCTGCAGGTGTGCGTTTGTCTGTGTGTGTGTGTGTGTGTG
>NW_023268820.1:0-1296 GCF_013103735.1 Etheostoma cragini
CTAGTAGTCCTTACCTAGGTACTGTCAGGGCCCTCATACTCTGCTCCTGACTGGCTAGTAGTCCTTACCTAGGTTCTGGACCCAATGATCCACTTTGACATCCTTTGAAAACAGAAAAAACTCAACAAATAGAAGGAATATTTCATCATGTTTATTAATGAGAATCAAACGGATGAAGCGGCTCCTCCAGGTCTTCATTAACCCCCCAGGTGTCTTCTGGGTCCATTAAAAGGTTTCTATGTCAGAAATTTGGGTTTCTTTCAAACTAATTGTCCAAAACAGTAACGTGGCTGTTTCCCAACAACGCTGCTCACACGTTACATCAATAACCAGCTCACTGCTCTCACTGGATTTGGAGGTTTTTTGTCAATTTTATAACATTTGGAGAAAATAATTCCTGAAAGAACTTAAAAAAAGAGAGAAAAACGACAATAAAAGTGACTAAAATGTGAAAAGATGTCGAAAAAAGAGCTTTAAAAATTCGGGTAAAAAAACACAAATTTCAAAAGTCTCGGAAAAAGTCAACAAATGTTGAAAAAGTGACAAAATCATCGGTGGAAAAACACAGAAGGGTTAAAAAAAATAATAATTATCAGTTTACTCCTTTCATTGGATTCCAGTGTTTTGGTCAATTTTATATTATTTGCAGAAAAAACAGTAAAAGTGTAAAAAAAAGAGAGAAAAAAGTCAATAAAAGTGACTAATGTAAAAAAAAAATAACTTGACAAATTTTGTGTTTTGGTCAATTTTATAACAGCTGGAGAAAGTTATTGATAAAAGAGCTTAAAAAAAGAGAGAAAAATGTCCAAAAAGACGAGCAGGACTTTGATAGAAGGGTTTTAATTTTTAATTTTGACTCAGAAAAAGACAAATTTCCAGGTAGACGGGAGACAACCCGAGGGTTAACGTCCGATCTGCTCGCCGCCCGGCCCGGCTTGTCCGGCCCGGCTTGGCTCGGCCCGGCTCGGCCCGGCTCGGCACGGCCCACTCAGAACATCAGCGTGAGCAGATCAGACGCTGCACCGGAGCCACGGGGGAGCGTTTGATATTTAAAAGGTTCACAGCTGCACAGAAATCAGAGAAATGAGACGAAACCACTGGAAAAATCACGTCAGAGTGCATGCTGGGTAATGAGTCGCTGCAGGAACGGACGCTCAGAACAATCTGGAAACCTTCAGAAACACGACTGTCGAGTCCGACCTGCGACTCGTTGCTGCGAATTGAATAAGACCCAAAATTAATGAAAGTAGAGATTTGTACTTGGCAAAGAGCGTTGGGTGGAATCAATCATGTTAT
>NW_023268821.1:0-1477 GCF_013103735.1 Etheostoma cragini
TGTTGTGTAGCGTGTTGTGTGTTGTGTAGCGTGTTGTGTGTTGTGTAGCGTGTGTTGTGTAGCGTGTTGTGTGTTGTGTAGTGTGTTGTGTAGCGTGTGTTGTGTAGCGTGTTGTGATGATCTCACCAGGACGGAGCAGACGGCGCCGAGGAGGAAACACACCACGAAGCCCTTCACCCTCGTCCCCCACGCCAGCGTCGACGCCTGATTGGCTCTCTGCAGACGTGACATCATCATCATCATCACGTTAAACCCCCGCCTCTTACTGTGTCTGTCTCTCTTTCTCTGTGTGTGTGTGTGTGTGTGTGTGTGTGTGTGTGTGTATGTGTCTGTGTGTGTGTGTGTGTGTGTGTCTGTGTGTGTGTGTGTGACTGTGTGTGTCTGTGTGTGTGTGTGTGTGTGACTGTGAGTGTGTGTATGTGTGTGTCTGTGTGTGTGTGTGTGTGACTGTGTGTGTGTGTGTGTGTGTGTGTGTGAGTGTGTGTGTGTGTGTCTGTGTGTGTGTGTCTGTGTGTGTGTGTGTGTGTGTGTGTGTGAGTGTGTGTGTGTGTGTGTCTGTGTGTGTGTGTCTGTGTGTGTGTGTGTGTGTGTGTGTGTGTGTGACACAGGCAGAGACACACACACTTTCAGGATCATATATGATAATAAAGCTAATAGAAGAAGAAGAAGAAGAAGAAGAAGAAGAAGAAGAAGAAGAAGAAGAAGAAGAAGAAGAAGAAGAAGAAGAAGAAGAAGAAGAGGAAGAAGAAGAAGCAGCTAACTCGCTGATACCAACAGCACGTTAACGTCACCTCCAGTATCCCGGTCCCGTCGTTGTTTCCGTCATCCTGTCCGCTCAAAACCTTCTTTAACTTATCCATAAACGTCTTTTCACCCGCGTGACTTCGGACAAACAGCTCGCGCACTTCTCCAGATGCTCCGCGGCTTGTTTCTCAGGTTAAGGCGCAGCAACAAGTGTCAACAAACCCCGTCAACAGGTGCAGCACTTCCGCCTGCAGTACCGCCGGTGGCCGCAGTGCGAGCGGACGGCGGAGGGGGGCGCTGTGGTCTCACATCCGCATCAACACAAGGAGATGAGAATCACTCATTCACACTGAAAACCCACTTTTATAGAACGACTTCTCAACATCTCACACACACATTAAAATAATTAGTTAAGTTCTGTATTTATTTTATTTATTTCACAAGAATCAACCAGCTCGGATTGTTCTGTAATATAATAATATGAATATTAAATAATAACACTGTGTGTAGTAAGGTTGTGTGTCCGTCCCACGCTGAGAGGTGCGCTTGATGTCGTGACTGGCGGGGTTAGGGCACTTTGACCCGGGCGGAGCTCCAGGAGACGGACTGAGGCTCGGACACCTGAACGTGGCACGTAGGACAGGAGGACTTCCTCCATAACCACTCCTCCAGACACTACACACACACACACACACACAGATACACACACACACACACACACAGATACACACAC
>NW_023268822.1:0-1666 GCF_013103735.1 Etheostoma cragini
CACGTCCTCCGTGTCCATGTCCTCCGTGTCCTCCGTGTCCTCCCTGTCCTCCGTGTCCTCCGTGTCCACGTCCTCCATGTCCACGTTCTCCGTGTCCTCCGTGTCCTCCGTGTCCTCCGTGTCCTCCCTGTCCTGTGTCCATGTCCACGTCCTCCATGTCCACGTTCTCCGTGTCCTCCATGTCGTCCGTGCCCATTTCCAGGTCCTCCGTGTCCAAGTGTGTGTTTGTGTGTTTATGTGTGGGAGTATGTGTTTGTGTTTCTGAGTGTGTGTTTCTGAGTGTGTGTGTGTCTGTGACAGTGTGTGTCCTAGTGTGTGTCCAGGTCGGGGGGGTCGGGGTCATAAACCATGAATAAAGAAACGGACGAACATGTTGAAAAACAACAACAACAACGAATGGCGGCCATCTTGTCTAGGGCTCCAGCTCGGTATGGGAGGCTTTTATTTTGAAATATATCCCTGTTCCGGTAATCCTCCCGGGACACTTCCTCCTCCGCAGCGGCGTCTGATTGGTTACATCACATGTCTTCTGTCTCTCTCTATCTCTCTCTCTCTCTCTCTCTCTCTCTCCCTCCCCCTCTCCCCCTCCCCCCCTCTCTCTCTCTCTCTCTCTCTCCCTCTCCCCCTCTCTCCCTCTCCCTCCCTCTCTCTCTCCCTCTCCCTCCCTCTCTCTCTCCCTCTCCCTCCCTCTCTCTCTCCCTCTCCCTCCCTCTCTCTCCCCCCTCTCTTTTAAATTAAATTACTATGAAATAAGAAATGAAAATAAAAAACAGTAAAAATATAAAACTAAGTAAAAAATACTATGTTAGAAAGAAAATAAAAAAATAATAAAATATGTGTAAAATGTATAATAAAAAAACAAAAAAAGCAAAATTACTAAAAAAAAAATAAAAAAATGTTTTTTGATATGTTTTATAAAAATTAAAAACATGAAAAACGTAAAAAAGTAAAATAAATACAAAATTAAAATAAAAAACGTTAAAAAATAAAATAAAAACAAATGTAAAACAAATAACAAAAAACAAAAAATATTAAATAAAACAAATAATAAAAATAAATAACAAAAAACATGGAAAATATATTTTAAAATATAAAAGTAAAAAAAAATGTTCAAGTTATTTTTGAGTTATTGTCTTTTTACCGTTTCTGTCTCTTTTTTAGAGTTAATTTTTTTCAGGTTTTTGTTATTTTTTAATTTTTTTTCAAAGTGTTTATTTTGTTTTTGTTATTTTTTCATTTTTTCGTCTATTTCTCAACTGTTGTCTTTGTCTTTTGTTTTTATTTCAACTGTTTTGACGTATTTGTCTTTTTTGTTTTTGAATATTTTTTGTTTTTTGTCTCGTTTTTAACGAGTTTTTTCAATTTTTTTTGTTATTTTGGAGACTTTTTCTTTAAGTGCACTTGTCTCTTTTATTTTTTGACCATGTGTTGTAAAAGTTTGACGGTTAATTAAAAGTAATTAGTTACATTCCCCACTGATGGAAACTGTCGTCGTCGCTATGGCAACAGTGCCGACCACCTGTACCCGAAGGCATCGCCGTCGCCAACGGTAACCATTAACGGACTGCTGCGTGATTTATTTGTTTTCATGTTTATTTTCTTTAGTGAAGTTCATTTTACACACACACACACACACACACACACAGACACACACACACACACACAC
>NW_023268823.1:0-1892 GCF_013103735.1 Etheostoma cragini
CACACACACACACAGACACACAAGCACACACACACACACACACACACACACAGACACACACATGAACAGAGACGCACATACGCACACAGACACACACATAAAGAAACAGACACACACACACATAGACACACACTTCCAGTAACAGGTGAGATGTGATATCACGTGTCACCCCAACCGACCCTTTGTACCCCCCCGCCCACATCATCGTTTGGCCTGTAAACCAGCTCGCCGCCTGCCTTCCCATGATGCATTGTGTCTGGTGTCCCCCCACCCAGGAGCCCACCCGCTGGCCAAGTACCTGGCTGCCCTGGACAGTAGATTCAACGCCCTGTTCATGGACGCCAGCTGGAGGGAGCTGTTCAGTCGCCCTGAGCCCCCCCCGCTCGGTAAGACCTGAGCCCCCCTTGCTCAGTTAGAGATGTCTCTGTCAGAAAGATGTATCTCTGATTCCAGATGTATCTCTGATTCCAGATGTGTCTCTGATTCTGGATGTCTCTGATTCCAGATGTGTCTTGTTCTGACAGATGTGTCTCTGATTCCAGGTGTGTCTATGATTCCAGGTGTGCCTCTGATTACAGATGTGTCTTTCTGACAGATGTCTCTGATTCCAGATGTGTCTCGTTCTGACAGATGTGTCTCGTTCTGACAGATGTGTCTCCGATTCCAGATGTGTCTCTGATTCCAGATGTGTCTCGTTCTGACAGATGTGTCTCCGATTCCAGATGTGTCTCGTTCTGACAGATGTGTCTCTGATTCCAGATGTGTCTCTGATTCCAGATGTGTCTCTGATTCCAGATGTGTCTCGTTCTGACAGATGTGTCTCTGATTCCAGATGTGTCTCGTTCTGACAAATGTGTCTCGTTCTGACAGATGTGTCTGTGATTCCAGATGTGTCTCCGATTCCAGATGTGTCACGTTCTGACAGATGTGTCTCGTTCTGACAGATATGTCTCTGATTCTAGATGTGTCTCTGATAGATGTGTCTCTGATTCCAGATGTGTCTCGTTCTGACAGATGTGTCTCTGATACCAGATGTTTCTCTGATTCCAGATGTGTCTCTGATAGCAGATGTTTCTCTGATAGCAGATGTGTCTCTGATAGCAGATGTTTCTCTGATAGCAGATGTGTCTCTGATTTCCAGATGTTGTGGGTGTAGCCGGGCGAGTGTCTCAGTATGTGAGCGGAGCGTCCGTGTCTCACCTGTGTCCGATCTCCGAGGCCATGCTGACCTGCAAACACAAGAGGTACCTTCACCTCGTTGGGTGGTAGGGAGACAGAGTGGGGACAATGGGGAGACAGAGGGGAGACCGTGGGGAGACAGTAGGGGGACACTGAGAGACAGTGGGGAGACAGAGTGGAGACCGTGAGGAGACAGTAGGGGGACACGGAGAGATAGTAGGGAGACAGTAGAGCACAGTTGGGAGACAGGGAGGAGACAGTGAGAGACAGTGGGGAGACAGTAGGGGACAGTGGGGAGACAGGAAGGAGACAGTGAGAGACAGTGGGGAGACAGCATGAAAACAAAATAATAGAAAAAAGTGATTTCTTCTGTCCAACAAAGGTCATATTTCTGACTAATCGTCCTGTTGTCCTGTTGTCTTCTTGTCTTCTTGTCCTGGTGTCTTGTTGTCCTGGTGTGTTTTTGTCTTCTTGTCCTGGTGTCTTGTTGTTCTGTTGTCCTGTTGTCTTTTCTGTCCAGCCCTGATGATGACCCCTGCCAAAAGTTTGTCCCTTTCATCGGGGTAAGAAACGTCCCCAGTACTAATAATAAATATAAATATATGTATAATATATATATATATATATATATACTGCACTCTAAGTATAAATACTGCAGTAGTAGTAAGGTGCTGTAGGATGGTGAACATCAACAACTTCTCAGTCCCCCCCCC
>NW_023268824.1:0-3351 GCF_013103735.1 Etheostoma cragini
GTCAAAAATGTGATAAAAAGACATAGTATACTATGTCATAAAATTGATAAAAAGACATATAGTATAGTATGTCAAAAATTTAAAAAAAAGACATAGTATAATATGTAAAAAATTTATAAAAAAGACGTAGTGTAGTATGACGTAGATAGTGTAGTTTGTTATAAAAGTTATAAAAACAACAGTATAGTGTTTCAAAATATTTGAAAAAAAGACATAGTATAGGATGTCAAAAATTGATAAAAAGACATAGTATAGTTTATTATAAAAGTTATAAAAAACACATAGTATAGTATGTCAAAAAAGTGACAAAAAAGACATATTATATGTTTATAAATTGATAAAAAGACATAGTAGAATGTCAAAAAATTGATTAAAAAGACATAGTATAGTATGTTGAAAAACTGATACTATGTCTTTTATGTTATAAAAGTTATAAAAACACAAATATTATAGTATGTCAAAAGAGAGATAAACCAGACATAGTATAGTATGTTGAAAAACTGATGAAAAAGACAGTATGGTATGTCAAAAAAGTCATAAAAAGACATAGTATTATAAGTAAAAAATAAAAAGACATAGTATACTATGTTAAAAAAGTGATAAAAAGACATAGTATAGTATGTTAAAAAATTGATAAGAAAAATATATTAAAATATGTCATGAAAGTTATAAAAATAAGACATAGTATAGTGTGTCAAAAAAGTGATTAAAAAGACATAGTATAGTATGTCAAAAAATTGATATAAAAGACATAGTATAGTATGTTATAAAATTGATAAAAAGACATAGTATAGTATGTCAAAAAATTGATATAAAAGACATAGTATAGCATGTCGAAAAAGTCATGAAAAGACATAGTATAGTATGTTATAAAATTGATAAAAAGACATAGTATACTATATCAAAAATTTACAAACAAAGACATAGTGTAGTATGTCAAAAAATTGATAAAAAGACATTGTATGCTATGGTATAAAAGTGATAAAAAACACATAGTATAGTACGATATAAAATTGATAAAAGACATAGTATAGTATGTTAAAAAAGTGATAAAAAAAGACATGGTATAGTACGTTATAAAATTGATAAAAAGACATAGTATGTCATAGTATTTCGACATAATGTCGAAAAAGTTATGAGTTTTACATAATATAATATGTATTTTTTGTCACATAATTGACATACTATACTATGTCTTTTTATCAATTTTTTAACATACTACATTGTCTTTTTTATCAATTTATGACATACTGTACTTTTTCTTTTTTTAAATATTTTGACATAGTATACTATGTCTTTTTTATCAACATTTTGACATACTATACTAGGACTTTTATTAAATATTTTGACATACTATACTAGGACTTTTATTAAATATTTAGACATACTATACTATGTCTTCTTCATACATCTTTGACTTATTATATCCTGAATTTTTTATGAATTTTATAACACACTATACTATGTCTTTTTTATCACGTTTTTGACACACTATACTATGTCTTTTTTATCACCTTTTTGACATACTATACTATGACTTTTTTATCACCTTTTTGACATACTTTACTATGTCTTTTTATCAGTTTTATAAAATACTATACTATGTCTTTTTTATCACTTTTTTAACATACTATACTATGTCTTTTTATCAGTTTTATAACATACTATACTATGTCTTTTTTATCACGTTTTTGACACACTATACTATGTCTTTTTTATCACCTTTTTGACATACTATACTATGACTTTTTTTTAAATATTTTGACATACTCTACAATGTCTTTTTTATCATTTTTTGACATACTACAATGCCTTTTTTATTACTTTATTGACATACTATACACTGTCTTTTTTATTACTTTATTGACATACTATACTATGTCTTTTTTATAACTTTTATAACATACTATACTATGTCTTTTTATCAATTTTTTGATGTACTATACTATGTCTTTTTTTCACTTTTTTAACATACTATAATATGTCTTTTTATCAGTTTCATAACATACTATACTATGTCTTTTTTATCACGTTTTTGACACACTATACTATGTCTTTTTTATCACCTTTTTGACATACTATACTATGACTTTTTTTAAAATATTTTGACATACTCTACAATGTCTTTTTTATCATTTTTTGACATACTACACTGTCTTTTTTATTCCTTTATTGACCTACTATACACTGTCTTTTTTATTATTTTATTGACATACTATACTATGTCTTTTTTATAACTTTTATAACATACTATACTATGTCTTTTTATTAGTTTTATAACATACTATACTATGTCTTTTTATCAATATTTTGAGATACTATACTATGACCTTTTTTTAAATATTTTGACATACTATACTATGACCTTTTTTAAAATATTTTGACATACTATACCATGCCTTTTTTTTATAACTTTTATAACATACTATACTATGTCTTTTTTATCACTTTATTGACATACTATACTATGTCTTTTTTTATAACTTTTATAACATACTATACTATGTATTTTTATAAATTTTTTGATGTACTATACTATGTCTTTTTTTATCACTTTTATGACATACTATACTATGTCTTTTTTGTAAATATTTTGACATACTATACTGTGTCTTTCTTTATATATCTTGACTTATTATATCTTGACTTTTTTATGAATTTTATAACACACTATACTGTCTTTTTCATCACTTTTTCAACATACTATAATGTGTCTTTTTTTATGACTTTTCTAATATACTATACTATGTATTTTTTATCACTTTATTGACATACTATGCTGTCTTTTTTCAATATTTTGACATACTTTACTATGTCTTTTTATCAATATTTTTACAGACTATACTATGACTTTTTGTTATTATTTTGACATACTATACTGTGTCTTTCTTTATATATCTTTGACTTACTATATCTTGACTTTTTTATAAATTTTATAACACACTATACTATGTCTTTTTCATCACTTTTATAACATACTATACTATGTCTTTTTTATCACTTTTTTGACATACTATACTATGTCTTTTTATCAATATTTTGACAGACTATACTATGACTTTTTAAAAATATTTTGACATACTATACTATGTCTTTTTTTATCATTTTTTGACATTCTATACTATGTCCTTTTTGAAATATTTTGACATACTATACTGTGTCTTTCTTTATATATCTCTGACTCATTATATCTTGACTTTTTTATGAATATCATAACACACTATACTATGTCTTTTTCATCACTTTTTTTACATACTATACTACGTCTTTTTCATCACTTTTTCAACATACTATAATATGTCTTTTTTTATGACTTTTCTAATATACTATACTATGTATTTTTTATCACTT
>NW_023268825.1:0-1797 GCF_013103735.1 Etheostoma cragini
CCCCCCCCCCCGACCAACCTGACACACCTAAAACACCTGACCTGACCTGGGACCCCTGACCCGACCTGGGACCCCTGACCCACCTGACCCCACCTGATGTCCGCCCGGAGGACACGTGGACAGGTGCGACTGTCTGAACTGCTGTTCCACCTGAACCTGAACGCCTCACTGCCATCACTGAACCTTCGGAGCAACCCTGAACACCTTATCCCGGAACCTTCGGAGCGACCCTGAATGCCTCATCGCTGAACTTTCGGAGCGACCCTGAACGCCTCATCGCTGAACCTTCGGAGCGACCCTGAACGCCTCATCGCTGAACCTTCGGAGCGACCCTGAACGCCTCATCGCTGAACCTTTGGAGCGACCCTGAACGCCTCATCGCTGCCTTAATGAGCTCTTTCCTGGTTCTGATGTCTTTTACTTATTTATTACTTTAATATTTTAATTTTAAATATTCATTGTGATGCGTTCAGGGAGCAGAATCATTGAGTCACTGTTCATGACGTTTCTGAGAGTTTTAAAGGTTCTTTATTATTTTTATTCTTTATTATCACATACTGAAACATGAGCAATATCTGAATTTGAATAATTTAAATTTCCAAACTTGAATCTGAAAAGATTTAAACTGAATTTACTCGTTTGGAACTGAAATCCAGTCAAATAAGATCATGATGAAGACTCAGCTCTGTAGATCTTCACTTTCCTGGGACAGACGTCTGGGGACAGACGTCCAATCACGGCCTTGATTAGTCTCCCCGTCCACTACCAGACTCTTTTTACCTGAAAGTCTTGCAGTGGACACAGGAAGGGGCGGGACTTCCTGCTCCTCGACCAGGGGGCGGAGCTTAGACAGGAAACAGATTCCACACACTGAATGTGAAGAAAAAAAATGTAACTGAGGGTTTGAATGGTTTTCTCATATTAAGAATGGGGGGGTGACCTCAGTGATGTGAGGAAGTCACATTTGTTCACGTAAATAAAACGTGAAACAGTCTTTAACGAAACAGCTTCTTTGTTTCAATAAAACTTTATTGGTATCTTTTTCTGTGTTAGTTAAAGGGCTTCACAGGTGTTGATGTAAAACTGTTAGATTCATTAGAAACCTTCATTTATATCAACGAACCCACCAGACTCCATGTAAATAATCACTACTTTTAGCATGTATAGAGCAGCATATCTCCATCTCTTTTTTCTTTCCACTGTTCCAACTTTCACCACTCTGGTCTGGTTGAAATAAACTCTTAATTCACCCATTTACATTTGGAGATATGCTGCTCTATACACACTAAAAGTAGTGATTATTTACATGGAGTCTGGTGGAGATATGCTGCTCTATACACGCTAAAAGTAGTGATTATTTACATGGAGTCTGGTGGAGATATGCTGCTCTATACACACTAAAAGTAGTGATTATTTACATGGAGTCTGGTGGAGATATGCTGCTCTATACACACTAAAAGTAGTGATTATTTACATGGAGTCTGGTGGAGATATGCTGCTCTATACACACTAAAAGTAGTGATTATTTACATGGAGTCTGGTGGAGATATGCTGCTCTATACACACTAAAAGTAGTGATTATTTACACAGGGTCGAGGTTGAACAACTACCAGAGTTACCCTTAAAGATGTGCAAAAGAAGATGCATTCATGCAGTCTGCTGACGACTCACACCATGAGCAATATGAAGGGTAGCACCAGCCCGGGGTTAGAGGCCGGGGTTAATAATCACTACTTTTAGTGTGTATAGAGCAGCATATCTCCACCAGACTCCATGTAAATAATCACTACTTTTAGT
>NW_023268826.1:0-1203 GCF_013103735.1 Etheostoma cragini
TATGGCGGAACGAGACCAGCCACAGGTGAGATGAGCCTGCTGAACACGCCCACACAAACAAAACAGACAAGACTGACACTAATACTGACTGGGAAAAACTGAGAACACAAGGAAAGGATGAGACAGCAGAACAAAACCCTAACACAAATAGGTAACCAAATTAACACTACCATACACAACAGCTTTCACGGGCCATATGAGTACATCTCATGATTAATTCTATTTTATCGACGTGATTACATGAAACGTACCCCGTAACGGTTTTTGTTTCAGGGTAGACAATTCAATGAATGAAATATTGGACCCTCCGACTACAGTATGGCTGCATGTCAAACAGCATTGGAATTCCTCTCTCTATTATATAGTATCTCTATTGTATTGAGACATGGACTGTTATTATCAGTCAAAGCTGTCCCTCTCTAAAGACATCCACAGCTGTGTGAAGACATTTAGATTTTCGATGCGTATGTCTGAGATCTGTATGGACAACCAGCAGAGAGAGATCCCCCAAAAAAAAAAAAAAAGTTCTTCCTTTTTGAGTGGGCATGCTGCTCTGCACAGCGCATACACACTGCAGCAGAGGTAGCGAGACCAGGTTGACTGAAATTTAACAAGTGCTGTTTACATGAACTGTTAATCAAATGTGCTGGAGATTACTTTGAATGCAACAAGTTAATCTGCTTTTTCTTTAACGCTAGACACCATATTTGTTACCACCGCAGTTTGAAATATATTCAACATTCAGTTGGGCTTTAGTGGCTGTAGTTGTGGTATCCTAACTTTAAAATCTTAACTGTAATTTTGAGTAACAAGAATGCTTATCTGTAAGCTAATCATTTACTAACTTAGGAAGAATAATAGTTCATTTTCCTTATCCTGTATTTGAAGTTAGCTGCTAATAAGGCATGTTCCAGCAGGAGGCGCTATTGCATTGAGTTCTGAATCAGAGGATGTTATGCTGACAGGATGTTGCCTCTAGGGTCGAAGAAGACCAAAGAAGTTGTTGCTAGCTAGAAAGAGTGAATTAAAAGTGACAAGATGGCTACTATTGGCACACTAGCAGCGTTTGATGCAAGAAACCAGAGTTGGGAAGAGTATCGTGAAATACTGGAGCAGTTTTTTGAGGCAAATCATATTGACGACGGAGATCAGCAGAGAGCCATACTCATAAGCATCGTGGGAACATCGACACACAGCTTGATG
>NW_023268827.1:0-1158 GCF_013103735.1 Etheostoma cragini
TGTGTGTGTGTGTGTGTGTGTGTGTGTGTGTGTGTGTGTGTGTGTGTGTGTGTGTGAGAGTGTGTGTGTGGCGGAGAGGTAATTGCTGCGAGCTTTAAGAGGGCCAAAGTGTTGGTTTAAGGGCCCCTGACCTTTGACCTCAGGCTAAGAGCCCCCCCTCCTCCTGTCTTTGTGTGTGTGAGTGTGAGTGTGTGTGTTTTGTCTTCTTTGTTTGTGGGTGAGGACGCCAGATAACGAGAACGTTGGGTGAAGGAAGACGCCATCTTCACAGAAGAAAAGACCCGAAATCTCCAAAACCAACTCTGTAATGGATCAGTTTCTGTGTGGTGATAAAAACCTCTAAAAAACAGCAAAAAGGTCCAAAAAAAGTGCTGAAAACATCGTAAAAAGTGCTGAAAAATGCCTAAAAGATGCAAAAACATGAGAAAATGAATAAATGTTGAAAAAAAGTGAAAATTACATTTATAAGAAATGACTTAAAGAGGGAAAAAGCAATGGAAATGTTGGGAAAAAAACACTAAATAATGGTGGAAAAAATACAAAAAAACTAAAAGAAAGAAACAAAAATGTAAAAAGAAAACGGAAAAAAATTAAGAAAACTTATTAAAAAGTCAAAAATGTATTTTTTACCGTGTGTTCAGGGAACGGGCAGATAGAGAGAGTTAATCTGTACCGGTCTCTGGCTCTGGTATGTGTGTGTGTGTGTGTGTGTGTGTGTGTATGTGTGTGTCTGTGTGTGTGTGCGTGTGTGTATGTGTGTGTGTTTGCCCACATCAGTCTGTCTGTGTCCAAACTGTTGGCTGATAAAGTTTAAATCTGTCTGACTGTTTAGGCATCAGTCAGCACTGTGTGTGTGTGTGTGTGTGTGTGTGTGTGTGTGTGTGTGTGTGTGTGTGTGTGTGTGTGTCTAATACTGTCCCATATCTTTCATGTTTCTCTTGTTCAGCCAAACAAGCGCTCCCTTTAGCATGCTCTGCCTTCCCATGTCCATGTGTGAGACTTAAGTCACGCCTGTCTGATTTTATCCTGTAGTCATTAAACACAGCGTATGACAACATCATGGAAAGGATCCTGAAGAGATAACCCAAACCCACCAGACTCCATGTAAATAATCACTACTTTTAGCGTGTATAGAGCAGCATATCTCCACCAGACTCC
>NW_023268828.1:0-2349 GCF_013103735.1 Etheostoma cragini
TTACCGGGGAAACAAGCAGGGGCATTACCGGGGAAACAAGCAGGGGCATTACCGGGGAAACAAGCAGGGGCATTACCGAACCAACTAGCAGTTATTATAAAAGAAAAAACAAATCCTGTGTGTCCAGACAAGGAGGAGGTGCAGCGGAAGAGACAGAAGACGTTGCCTAACTTCCAGGACTTCAGCGGTCACGGAGGAGGTGGAGGTGTGTACCGCGGAGGAGGAGGAGGGGGGGGCGGCCCGGCTGCAGGAGGAGGACCCGGCTCCGCGGGAGGAGGAGGAGGTAACATCTCCACAATAATAACACCGGCTAAGTCTTGGACATTTCAGTAGAAAAGCACATAAGGAGACGCACAGTAACTTAATGATAAAGCGACATTTATTAAATAAATGTATTGCCTGTGTCCCTCTCTGATGTTGCGGGTGTGTTTGATTTATCCACAAGGTTACTTCCAGGGCTTCACAACCTACAACTATGGAGGAGGAGGTGGAGGAGGTGGAGGTTTCTCTACAGGATACTCAGCTGGTCTGGGAGGAGGAGGCATCAAACACGGTGAGAAATACCACGAGTTCTGTAAGTTTCAGCCCTCTTACGGGCCCGGTGTTTGTCCTTTAATGGACCCGGCTCCTCCTCTCTCCATCGCAGACTAGTACCGCTGCCTTAAATCACCATATATATATTTTTGGTGTACTGTATGTTTCAGCCCTCTTACGGGCCGCTGTCTTAAATCTCAAGTCACTAGCTCCGTCTCCATCCACACGGTTTCATCTGAATTAAGTGATATCGAATGAAAAATGCCTTCTGGAAACAGTCAAATTCGATGAAATTTGATGAATATCAAAGGAAATGGGTTCGTCTCATCAGATTTTATCTTGATGATTTTCTTCTTCTGTGGTAAACGCTGATGGATTATCTGCTGAATAAATAACGAGTTGATCACGTTTTAGATCATTTTACGGTTGCAACCCGCCACAAAACGCAGAAGAAGAAGAAGTTGTAGTTCATGTCCCCCAGTGTGTCCTCTCTGTCTGCACACATGGGGGGGGGGGGGTAAGACAGATGGACGGGCAGACGAGAGACTTTCTGGATTTAATTGATCAGGAACTGGCCGACAGAGGTTAGGACAGGCCGTGGGACGTCCTGAGAGACATTGGAAGACGCTCAGACAGAGAGACATGTCTCAGAATAGAGTCTCGCAGCGGTGTCGGGGGGGCAATAAAAGACAAGCTGCATCTGCATCGTCATAGCGATGTGTTGAGAGCGTTGTTGATTTCTTATTAAAACCCCATATGTCCTATCAGCTGGAACATGAGCTCCATGACAGCCTGTCCCATAGTGATCATGTGATGGAGACGGCGGCCATTTTGTCTAGAAACACGTTGTTGTTGTTGATGAATGTCGTGATTCAGGGAAAATGAATTAAAACACCTTAAAATGTCTCAAACCCATCAGATATACCAGTCTGGTCACAAAACAGCGTCACGTGACGTCATTACGCACTAGTTTTTATTGGCGTTAAAGCCGTTGGATGGAAACACACTTTAACCGGCTTTATTCGCTGGAGTTTTTCCGAACTTAATACTAATAAATTAATTAATGAAAGATAATTCGATGGGCAAGTGGATGGAAACTGAGCCAATGAATTGCAGGTGAAGTAAAATAACTCAAACCGTAATGTTGATGTGTTGAAGCGTCTGAGGGCGACGCGTCCGACGACAGCGACCCCGACGACGACTCTGTGCCGGGGGTCGTCCTGAGAGCTCGTGCCCAGCCAGGAGGCCTCGAGGCTGGGGACACACCTGGGGACGGAGGGGTCTGTGTGGAGGAGCCAGAAGAACACGCAGGTACACGTCAGCTCCGGATAGTTTACTCTTTATTCTGGATTTAGACTTTAATCCACTCGTGGAGAACGGGAACCTGCTGGAAAACCAGTTTTTAAACTGAGTCAGGCGTGTTTTTATTGTAATGTATTGTTACTTTTTAACTTTACTGGGTGAGAAATATGAATGAATGAAACTTTAGATGTCTTCTTGGTTTCTAGTTTATTGGTTCACACATTTATAAATACTTCAGATGTGATGGAGAGATGCAGAAACAACTCAGACGGGTTTAGTCTGGACACCCTCAGCCTGCACAGTCACACTCAGATGGAAGGAAACTAAGACGCTGAGTAAATAAAAGACAAAATAAAAAAAAACAACTAAATGTCAAATTAATAAATATGAAATGTAAAACAATTAAGATGTTGATTAATTAGATTTTAGATGCAATAGCTCATGTGCAGATGCTCAGTCCTCGACGCGGTGGTCGCGAGTTCGGTTCCCACCACCAGCCCTTTTCTGCGTGCC
>NW_023268829.1:0-1880 GCF_013103735.1 Etheostoma cragini
TGTCTGACGGCCAGATGTGGAGGATGTCTGACGGCCAGATGTGGAGGATGTCTGCTGGCCAGATGTGGAGGATGTCTGACGGCCAGATGTGGAAGATGAATCCATTTTGACACTGGGAAATTCTTTCTGGTCACCCAAAATCTGAAAAATATCCAGATGTTCCAGATGTCAGGAGCAGCTGATGCTGTCCAGATGTCAGGAGCAGCTGATGCTGTCCAGATGTCAGGAGCAGCTGATGCTGTCCAGATGTCAGGAGCAGCTGATGCTGTCCAGATGTCAGGAGCAGCTGATGCTGACCAGATGTTAGGAGCAGCTGATGCTGTCCAGATGTCAGGAGCAGCTGATGCTGACCAGATGTTAGGAGCAGCTGATGCTGTCCAGATGCTGCTCCTCTGCGGCCATGGCGGCGGCCTGCAGCGTCTCCGTGTCGCTCTGCAGAGGATTCAGCTGCTTCCTCTCGCTGTGCATGTTGTTCTCATGACGCTTCAGATCCGACGCCTGGAAACACAGAGAGACACTGAACTCACCGCAGAGACACTGAACTCACCTGTTTCTCTACCTGTCTGTCTCACCTGTCTCTCTACCTGTCTGTACTGTGTCTCACCTGTCTCTCTGTACCTGTCTCTGTACCTGTCTCTCTACCTGTCTGTCTCACCTGTCTCTCTACCTGTCTGTCTCTGTACCTGTCTCTCTACCTGTCTGTCTCTGTACCTGTCTCTCTACCTGTCTGTCTCACCTGTCTCTCTACCTGTCTCTCTACCTGTCTCTCTACCTGTCTGTCTCTGTACCTGTCTCTCTACCTGTCTGTCTCTCTACCTGTCTGTCTCTCTACCTGTCTGTCTCACCTGTCTCTCTACCTGTACAGGTGCTGGTTCTATAAGTAGAACATCGTGAGAAAGGTGATTTCTGTCAGTAATGTGTAAATATTAAATTCATCACACACAGAGTGAGGGACATGTTGGTGTGACGAACCAGGACGTAACGCTAACCCAAACTGTGGGTTTGAGAAACAGAGTGTTGCCATGGTTACGGGGGTGTGTGTTGCCATGGTTACCTTGGCAAAGGCTTTGTTGCAGGACGGACAGACGAAGGGTTTCTCTCCTCGGTGTCTCCTCTCGTGGTCCTTCAGGTGGGACTTATGTTTAAAGGCCTGCAGACAGACAGGTACAGAGAGACAGGTGAGTCAGACAGGTAGAGAGACAGACAAGACAGGTGGAGAGACAGGTGAGACAGGTGGAGAGACAGACGAGACACGGTACAGAGACACAGGTGAGACAGTACAGACAGACAGGTAGAGAGACAGGTACAGAGAGACAGGTGCAGAGAAAGGTGAGACAGGCAGGTAGACAGACAGACAGGGGAGACAGACAGACCAACAGACAGGTAGAGAGACAGGTGAGACAGGTAGAGAGTCAGGTGCAGAGAGACAAGTGAGACAGTTAGACAGACAGACATGTGAGACAGGTAGAGAGACAGACAGCTCACCTTCTCACACATCTGGCAGGCGAACGGCCTCTCGTTGCTGTGAACACGTTCGTGTTTCTTCAGATCCGGAGCTCGAATGAACGATTTCCCACAAACGTCACACCTGTAGGGCTTGAAGCCCGTGTGGATCTTCAGGTGTTCTGAAACACAGGTGAGGGGGCGGAGCCAAATATAAAGCTTCACACAGGTGAGGGGGCGGAGCCAAATATAAAGCTGCAAACATGTGCGTGTGACTGTGTGTGTGTGTGTGTGTGTCTCTGTGTGTGTGTCTCTGTGTGTGTGTGTGTGTGTGTCTGTGTGTGTCTCTGTGTGTGTGTGTGTGTGTCTCTGTGTGTCTCTCTGTGTGTCTCTCTGTGTGTGTGTCTGTGTGTGTGTGTGTCTCCGTGTGTCTCTGT
>NW_023268830.1:0-1110 GCF_013103735.1 Etheostoma cragini
AGGTGTTCATGTCCTGGAGAAGTTAAGGAGAAAACACAAGACTTTCACCAGGAAACAGGTGTTCATGTCCTGGAGAACACGGCGCACTTTCACCGCATAAAGTGCTGATTTCCGTGCAAAATAACGCGGAGCTTCATGATTTCAAAATAAAAGTCTCATATCTTAGCAGAAAGTTTGCTGGAGCAAACTTAATGTGAAATCTACAATAACTTCCTGTAAGTTACAACAATGCAGAAAAGAAATCAACAAAACATTCGTCTTTGAAACGTTGAAAAAGTGACAAACAAAATTGGAAAAAGAGACGAAAAAACATTTTTTTTAATTTGGAAAAAGTTAAAAGAAATTGTTGAAAATTAATTTTTAAAAATGTCCAAAAATTTGAAAAGAAATCAACTAACGTTCTTATTTCTAAATCTAAAAAAGAAACAAAAAAATCTGAAAAAACAACAAACAAATTGGAAAGACACTGAAACAAATTTAATGTTAAATCTACAGTAACTTCCTGTAAGTCACAACAAAAACATTTGTTTTTTAAACGATGAAAAAGTGACAAAAATCGGAAAAAGAAACGAAAAAACATTTTTAAAAATTGTAAAAAGTAAAAAAAAATGTTAAAAAATCAATGTCTAAAAATTAGAAGAAAAATCACCAAAAACTTTCTTATTTTAAACGCTGAAAAAGTGACAAAATCTGAAAGAGACAAAACAACAAAAAATTGGAAAAACAAATTGGAAAACGTACATAAAATTGTTAAAAAAATTACTAAAACCTAATCAAAAAAACAACAACAAATTTGGAAAAGAAAATCACCAACAACTTTCAAAAAACGCTGAAAGTGACTAAAAAAAATAGGAAAAACAGCACTGAAACAAATTTAATGTATAATCCACAGTAACTTCCTGTAACAAGTGTCCAGGAAGTTCCTGTGAAGTCCTTTCACAGTAAAGGTACTAAACGTACTTCCATTTACAGAATTTATGTATTCATTGGAAAATACACAACAATTACACACAACGTAACAACAACAGTAACGGGCCATTGCTGTAACAACAGGGCTGTTGTTAGTAGAGGGTCTGCCGTCTCCGTGGTGACAGTCCCCCCCCCCCCCCC
>NW_023268831.1:0-1067 GCF_013103735.1 Etheostoma cragini
CACACACACACACACACACACACACACACACACACACACACACACACACACACACACACACACACACACAGAAAAATATTGGAAAATGTGATTTTATTTCAACAAATTTAAAAACAGCACCCATCCTTATTCTTCATTCATATTTTCTGCCCTGCGTATCCCTCCGCCATCGAGACCCTGCGTATCCCTCCGCCATCGCTGGTAGGGTCTAAAAACACTAATAATCTGATAGATTGGTATATTTATTATATGTTATATATTTAAATCTGATTAAACTGACTTGAAAGGAATAAAAGTCTACACTCTTTAATCTTTAGCATGAATGTTCTTTAAATCTTTAAAGAGACCCTATGATGAACCATCCAGGAAATAGACGGTACCGTTGGGTTGATTATGTCCGTAGCGTCCCACATGGCAGTGATTGGTGACATCATTGGTGTTTGAGTGCACGTGTCAGTAAAAGTGCACATGTCAGTAAAAGTGCACGTGTCTTTTGTTCCCTAATTCCTGGGTTAAAGGTTACATCCTGGTGTTTAATGGTCTTCGTCTTCGTCTTCGTCTTCTTCTTCTTCTTCGTCTTCTTCTTCTTCTTCTTCTTCTTCTTCTGTCTCCGACGTGGACTGGGCCTCGCCGCCGTCCCAGCACCTCCAGAGATCTGCAGCACAACCAGCACAATTAGTACTAGTACCACACAGTACTAGTACCACACAGTACTAGTACCACGCAGTACTAGTACCACGCAGTACTAGTACCACGCAGCACAGTGCTAATACTCTGCTACTAACTGGTAACTGAAGTAACTAGTGAAATGGAAAAAAGTACAAGTACCTTAACATTAGTACTGAGATAGAGTACTGGAGTAAATGTACTTCCCCCCCCGTCGTTACAAGAAGAACTGACGAGAACATCAATAGTTTGGTTTGATTGTTGGGAGAGGACACACGAAGAAGAAGAAAGAGAAGAAGAAGAAGAAGAAGAAGAAGAAGAAGAAGAAGAAGAAACCTTTGACATATCAAACAACGGCGTCTGTGTGTGTGTGTGTGTGTGTGTGTGTGTGTGTGTGTATG
>NW_023268832.1:0-2820 GCF_013103735.1 Etheostoma cragini
TTTTAGCGTGTATAGAGCAGCATATCTCCACCAGACTCCATGTAAATAATCACTACTTTTAGTGTGTATAGAACAGCACATCTCCCCCAGACTATATGTAAATAATCACTACTTTTAGCGTGTACAGAGCAGCATATCTCCACATGTAAATGGGTGAATTAAGAGTTTATTCCAACCAGACCAGAGTGGTGATTGTTGGAACAATGGAAAGATGAACCAAGACGGCTTTTGGTAGTTTTATTTAGTTTCTGTACACTTTGAATGAAGCGTGTTTTACGCTGATTAAATCATTGTTTATTTGCATGGAGTTTGGTGGATGCGCAATGCCAAAAAATAAGTAAAGGACATGTATACCTTTCACGTTAAAATTAACCATGATGAGCGGAATCGTAATAAATATGTAAAATATCGCCGTGTGATGCCACTTATTAACACGGAAAAGAAGGGTACTCACTTATCTTCGCTGCTTTAACTGTCTATGGCTGCACGTCATAAACTGTTCAAACTATCAGGAACAGCGAGTCGTCAAGTATGAGTTTGTTATGTCTAACCTAGCTTCCGGTATTGAATTTCAAAATAAAATAGGTTTTTAATAGCATTAGTTTTATTTATTTTTTATTAAAAAGTGACCATCCTCCACATTGAACAGACGCCACATGAGACATAAAACCTTTACAGACAAAACAAAAGAGGTTTATATATTTTTAAATAGATTAAACAAAAATACTATAAATATTAATACATAAATAAAAGGATTGATAAAGTGATGGTTCATTTTAAGATGTTTTATCATTTTCTTGTAACATACAGATTTATTTGGTACATTTGGATTTTAATACTTTAACGGATGATGTTTTTAAAACTAACTGTTCTGGGGACTTCTTGAGACATCTACTGTTTAGATTAATCTAGAATTATACATCATCGGTTATTAGCGGATTATAGTTAGTTTTATTAATCTGAATCGGCAAAGAAACACAGAGAAGAGGAGACTAAAGGCTGTTGGAAAAAGCATACAAAAAGAATTTGTCACAAAAATAACCCAACGTCAAAGGCGACAAATGGCAAAAAAGACGTTTTAATCTTTGGAAAAAATATAATGTTATAAAAAGGTGAAAAAACTCCTGAAAAAAAGCAACAAAAACCTTGATAAAAAGAAGATAAAAACGTTGGTGAAAGTGACTAAAACACTAAAAACGCCAGAAAATGGTCCAGTGACGTGTGGATTAGGGGCCCTGTGAGTCCAGCCTGTGCACGGCGCTATCGGTCTACAGGGTGTCTGAGGATGTCAAAGCATCGTCACCCTTAACACGGCTCTCTTGTCTCTACTGTCTGATGCTTTAAAGGCTTTTTCTCCTTTCAAGGCCTTTTCAAAGACGGAGTGGGTCTCCAACACAAAAGGCTCCCAGGTTCTGGGAGCTGGAACACGAGAAGACTCCGAGACATTTGGTTCTGAAGCACTTTGAATTAAAACAGCGCCACAGGCACCGGGCTGGTTGGAGGAGAGAAAACACGGAAAACACAGTACGTGACGCTTTAAACTGCACTCACTGGATGGAACCAAGTACATCTACTCCATGGCTGTACTTCAGTCCAAATGTTGAGGTACTTGTACTTTGAGTTTTTTTCTTTTCCTGTCACTTTCTTCTTCTACTCCGCTACATTTCAGAGAGATATTCTACTTTTCACTTCATTTCCTAGACCAGAATCCTGAACACTTTACTTGCACATACTTGTACACATATACTTCACTTGTTCATACATGTAAAACAGTGTGTGTGTGTGTGTGTGTGTGTGTGTGTGTGTGTGTGTGTGTGGGGAGGGGGGGGGCGACTATAGTGCTACTTATGTTGCGTTCAAAATCAACTCAGACGTGTCTGTGGGACGGAGGACACCATCACGTAAAGTGCAAGGGGACATGTCCCCCCCGTAGCCCGTGTCACTACGCTGCTTTGTTGGCGCTCACACATTGTCGAAGCCCAGATGGAAATCCCATAATGCAACAGAAACACTACTGGGAATCTAGTTCTAGGGACAAGTCACGCTGCTGTTTCTGCACCGAGACTTCTGTCAACGTAATGGCTGAAAGTGAGATTCTTCTCTTGAGTTGGTACTTTCCAAACGCAATCCTTCAGCTTTGCAGTGCAGAGAGTTGGTCTGAACCGCAGCAGATGGCTGACGGCTTGGATTTCCCTCAGAGCTATATCAAAACACTCAGTAAAATGTAAAAAAACTGGAATTATGAGATATGAGATTGCGGTGTGACTCGTTGTCGCTGTGAAGTTGTCCTGACGTGCAGTGTATATTTCATGAGAAACTGTTATTTCCAGAGTGATATCTGAGGCCATTTTGTGGTTTTGGCTTCATTAAAGCTGAGCTGAGAGCTGGAAACACACACAGACACACACAAACGCACACAAACGCACACAAACACACACAAACACACACGTATCAGGTCAGAGCGATGAAAGGCATCTGCAGCCTGCAGCACTTTGGGAGAGCTCACACACATACCTGTGTGTGTGTGTGTGTGTATGTATGTGTGTGTGTGTGTGTGTGTGTAAGTGTGTGTGTGTGTGTGGAGCTCAGAATTAGGGCAGAGTGTGCGTGTGACAGCAGGGAGATGTGGATGTACATGTGCACGTGACTCAGTTACACAATAAGAAAGAGAGACAGAGACTTGATGAGAGCGGCGAGCCCCCCGGGAGAGAACCAGTTGGAGTTCTGTCTTCACCGCCACGCAGAGGTCTAGACCTGCTCTATCTGTAGATTATAGAGTGGTCTAGACCTGCTCTACCTGTAAATTATAGAGAGGTCTAG
>NW_023268833.1:0-1899 GCF_013103735.1 Etheostoma cragini
TGTACACAAACATACTGTATACACACACACACACACACACACACACACACACACACACACACACACAGAACAGTGCTGTAATTAACTGGTTTTATCGTCATATAATCTCACTCCCTCTATGTTGCAGATTACTGAGATCAGAGCTAAACACCCAAAACGGGTCTAATCTCCGCTCTAAATATCCAAATCTGACTGTAAAAGTAAACCGAGTTTTAATCCGCGGGGGTGCAAACCGAGTCGTAATCCAAGGGGGGGATAATTCCAAAACACGTTGCATCACAATTCACAGAAATGGCTCCTCAAAGTCCGTAAATTGATCACATTGAAGGTATAATAACTGATATCTTCTATATTTTGTGTGTGTGCGTTGATATCGACATCTGTCCAGTATTTACCTTCAGTAAAGTGCTTGTGTTGCAGCTGACAGGCTGAGATTAATATTCTGTCTAACAACATTTTGGGATGAATTTCTTAGGAGGTCGACCTTTCTGTTAAAGAGTAAGATCCTTTTTCAGACGCAAAAACATCCGTGACAGTGTGTTCGCTAATCCCACCAGACTCCATGAAAATAAACAGCGATTTAAGCAACGAAAGATACACTTCATTCAAAGTCAACAGAAACAATATAAAACTATGAAAAGCCATTTTTGGTCGTCTTTCCACCTATCCGACCATCACAACTCTAGTTTTAGTATTAAATAAACACACAGTTTACTTATTTACATGTGGGAATATGTTGACTCTGTACACGCTAAAAGTAGTGTTTTTTACATGAAGTCTGGTGGGTTTAGCGCTAGCTAGCTAGATCTGCTAGCGAGGTTCTGGGAGTGATTGGTGGGACGTGTCCCAAAGTTACCGTCCTTCCATTTACAGGTTTTTATGTATTCATTGAAATATACAAAAAGTGATATTTGCGTCCTGCGTGGCGTCGGTGTCCCCTCTCAGTCTGGCAGTTTCCTTTAGGAATGAGACCGTTTTAGACCCCCCCCCCCCCGCCCCCCCGTCTCTGGTCCTGTCTGGGTTAATAATAGAGGCGTCCGCTGACACTTTGAGGCAGGGGTCTTCAACAGGGGGTCCGCGACCCCTAGAGGGTCCGCGGAGATACTGCATGGGGGTCGCGAAAGTTTTGGTTGATTAGACTTTTTTTTATATTCCCCCCCCCCCCCACCCTGCAATTTTTTCCACTAATTTAAATGTCTTTAAATCCACATTAACATGATTTCAACACACTGTACTAAACAGATAAATGGAGGCAGAAGATGTCTTTCAGTCATCAATGCACACATATAATATGTAAATACAATATATATAATTAGGGGGTCCCCGCTCCATCTCGCCATCACTTTGGGGGTCCTTGGACTGAAAAACGATGAAGACCCCTGCTTTAAGGGACAGTAAGAGAGCGAGAACCGAGGAGAGCAAGTGGACCAGGCGTCTCTGGTTGGACACCATGGGGAGATTCCTGTCCTGTGATTGGACGCTAAGTGGCGTTTTTAGGATGTCCTCTCTGTTTCTGTCCGTCCTTGACTCAGACTGTTAAGGACAAAGTCTCCGGGTCCGATGCTGAAGCTCCCTAACCCTCCAGTTTGACCCACTTTCAGTTTCTATTTCACTGATTTGGGTTCTCTTTCGAGGGTCTTGTACACGCTGTGTCAGCTAGCGGTTAGCCGAATTAGCTATTAGCTAAGCTAACGTTAGCTTAGCTAACAGCTAAGCTAACCGTGTTCATCATGTGTTCGTCATGAAATCATCATGACATCATCATGACACCATCTGCACATGTGCAGAGCGGAGCGTGTACCGACACTTGCTCAGACCCTGGTGGCAGAGATGGAGGCAGTGATGCTTCCTGCTTCCTGCTTCCTGTCTGATCTGTGACATCACGCCCCCCCCCCCCCC
>NW_023268834.1:0-1534 GCF_013103735.1 Etheostoma cragini
TTATATATCGAGTCATGTGTAACAGGTTATATATCGAGTCATGTCTAACAGGTTATATATCGAGTCATGTGTAACAGGGTTATATTTTGGCGATCCCATCCGTGAACACAACGTGTATTCAAACACGTACTATCAGATTTACTGCGCCCCCCCCCCGCTCGCTTGCCTTTCATACAAGGCGTGCCATTCGCGCCCCGGGTTAAAAAGACCTTAAATGTGCGGAGACCTTTTGAGCCAGTGAGCCGTCTGGATGTTCCAGTTGTCGAGGAACACTTTGAAGCTCGTGGCTAACTGAAAAACAGAGAAAATCTGAGTTTGATTCATAAATCCCACAGAAACATAACGCGTGTAACGTCCAGGCGCCGGCGGTCACCTCGATGTTGAGGATCCTCAGGTTGGAGATGAGGTCCCAGCGAGGGGAGCCGTCGCTGGCGTAGCCGTTGAAGCCGAAGCCGGCGGCGTTGTTGATGGCGTCAGCTGGGGGGGTCAGAAGAAGAAGTCTCAGACAGGTCCGATACCAAAAACACCAAAGAACTTCCAGAAAAGGGAGTCAAATGTTTTAAAAAGTGACAAATGAAAAGAACCCAACAAAAACTATAAAAAAAAGACAAAAACTAGAGACGTAAAAAAATGGACTAAATTAAAAGAAAAGCTACAAAAATGTTGAAAAAGGGACACAAACTTAAAGTCAAACCAAACGAACAACAAGGTCCTGCCTGGTCTCACAGAATCCTGTCAGATGATCACAATCTGTTACAAGCTGATGGACACCACGGAACGAGCTGGAATTCTGGACATTCCGGAATGTCCGTGGTGGCCCGGACATTCCGGAATGTGTGAGAATTCCGTGGTGGCCCTCACAGAATGCCATGCCGGTGTACAGTCAATGTGTCATGTTTCCTACAGTCGCTTTGATCTTTCCTGAACTCATCCGTCCCGTTCTTCTATCGAGGTGAAGGAAGATCTCCAGGTCTGAGGAGCACTTTAACTAACCTGCAGCCTTTATTCATGTCGATGGATCTGCTGCTGGTCTAAGGCCTTGCTCAAGGGCACCACTGGTGGTAATGAGGGGGGACGAGCTCTTTAACCCCCCCCCCCCCCCCCCCCCCCCAGATTTGATCCTGTCGCTTCTTAACCCCCCAGGCCCCCCACTGCCCCACATAAACAAAAGAGAAGAAGAAAAGAAGTAACGGGCTGGAGACCCACCGAGCGTCCAGACGAAGTAGTACTTGGGTCTGGTGGTCAGCATGGACAGGTACAGGTAGACCACCTGGCCGTAGACCGGCGTGTTGGCGATGAAGTCGTCGTCGATGTTCCGCTCCACGGGGAAGACTTTACAGACGGACAGGAAGACCAGCAGGCAGAAGAAGGACGAGGCCACTTTACGCACCACCTCCGTCTGGGACGCACACATTCATTTTAATGTTAATTATTATTTATTCTGACAGGATCTCACACACAGAGTCAGACACTAAATGTGTGTGTGTGTGTGTGTGTGAGTGTGTGTGTGTGTGTGTGTGTGTGTGTGTGTGTG
>NW_023268835.1:0-1737 GCF_013103735.1 Etheostoma cragini
TATACTGCAGTATTCATCTCTGGAGACATATACTGTAGTATTCATCTCTGGAGAAATATACTGCAGTATTCATCTCTGTTATAACACAGTGACATCCCCTTCAGTATAATCTGTAAGGTGTCCTACGTTTTGTCCCTCTGCAGTATTCATCTGTGTAGTAATATATTGCAGTATTCATCTGTGTAGTAAAGTTTTGCAGTACTCATCTGTGTAGTATTCATCTGTGTAGTAACCGTGAGGTGTCCTACGTTTTGTCCCCCAGCAGTATTTATCTTTGTAGTAATATAATGCAGTATTCATCTGTGCAGTATTCATCGGTGTAGTATTTATCGATGTAGTATCTGTAAGGTGTCCTACGTTTGTCCCCCAGCAGTATTTATCTGTGTAGTAATATAATGCAGTATTCATCTGTGCAGTATTCATCAGTGTATTATCTGTAAGGTGTCCTACGTTTTGTCCCTTTGCAGTATTCATCTGTGTAGTATCTGTAAGGTGTTCTACGTTTGGTCCCTTTGCAGTATTCATCTGTGTAGTATCTGTAAGGTGTCATACGTTTTGTCCCTCTGCAGTATTCATCTGTGTAGTATCTGTAAGGTGTCCTACGTTTTGTCCCTCTGCAGTATTCATCTGTGTAGTATCTGTAAGGTGTCCTATGTTTTGTCCCTCTGCAGTATTCATCTGTGTAGTATCTGTAAGGTGTCCTATATTTTGTCCGTCTGCAGTATTCATCTGTGTAGTATCTGTAAGTGTCCTACGTTTTGTCCCTCTGCAGTATTCATCTGTGTAGTATCAGTAAGGTGTCCTACGTTTTGTCCCTCTGCAGTATTCATCTGTGTATTATCTGTAAGGTGTCCTACGTTTTGTCCCTCTGCAGTATTCATCTGTGTAGTATCTGTAAGGTGTCCTACGTTTTGTCCCTCTGCAGTATTCATCTGTGTAGTATCTGTAAGGTGTCCTACGTTTTGTCCCTCTGCAGTATTCATCTGTGTAGTATCTGTAATGTGTCCTACGTTTTGTCCCTCTGCAGGACCTTCCTATCCTCCAGCGTGCTGTCCCATGGGAAATATCCCAACAGGAACTTCCAGGCTTCTTTCCTCACCGCGTGACAGAGTCCCTGCAGGGGAGGGGACAAAGAGACAGAGACAATGAGACAGGGACAGTAAGACAGAGACAATGAGACAGACAGACTAATGAAGCCGACTGACCCCTCTGAAGACGAGACAGAGACACTGAGACAAACAGACTAATGAAGCCGACTGACCCTTCTGAAGACGGGACAGAGACAATGAGACAGACAGACTAATGAAGCCGACTGACCCCTCTGAAGACGGGACAGAGACAATGAGACAGAGACAATAAGACAGTGAAAGACACAATGAGACAGAGACAATCACAGGTGCGGACTAATGAAGCCGACTGACCCCTCTGAAGACGTGACAGAGACAATGAGACAGACAGACTAATGAAGCCGACTGACCCTTCTGAAGACGTGACAGAGACAATGAGACAGACAGACTAAGGAAGCCGACTGACCCTTCTGAAGACGTGACAGAGACAATGAGACAGACAGACTAATATAGCCGACTGACCCTTCTGAAGACGAGACAGAGACAATGAGACAGACAGACTAATGAAGCCGACTGACCCTTCTGAAGACGGGACAGAGACAATGAGACACACAGACTTATGAAGCCGACTGACCCCTCTGAAGACGGGACAGAGACAATGAGACAAACA
>NW_023268836.1:0-1523 GCF_013103735.1 Etheostoma cragini
GACACACACACAACCATACACACACACACACAGACACACACACATAGACATACACACACACACACAACCATAGACACACACACAGCACCACAGACAGACACACACACACACACACAACCATACACACACACACAGACTAATATTTATATATAATATCGTGTATTAAACTACAGAAGCGCCAGTAACCGTTAGAGCCGTTTGCAGCATTAATAACTCGTTAATAACTCGTTAATAACTCATTAATAACACATTAGTAAAGTCATCCTGAGTCACTCACCCCGTCGGTGCTGAGAACGGTCTGTTGATCTTTAGACCCTCCGGTAACGGCCGGAAGAGCTCGGCGCTGACGTCAGAGGGAGGACCTCTCTGTGATTGGTCCACCAAAAAAACTGTTGGCCCACTGTCATTCAGCTGTGTTATAACAGGACGGGGGGCGGGTTTAACCGCTGCTGTTTCCGGGGACATGCCGGACTGGAGCTGTTGATCCCGGGTTATATTTTAGAGTTAGCCCGGATACGGTACCGTGCTATTAACCCCAACATGTCCCGGGTTCTGATCGTCGGAGCGGGCCTGACGGGCAGCTTGTGCGCATGTCTGCTGAGGAGAGAGATGCAGAACAAAGTCCAGATAGTGGTGTGGGACAAAGCGCGCGGCTCAGGTGAGACCTTCGTTCACAAATCTGACGATTTAATATTCACGAGCTCACAGCCGCGAGGACTTACCGTACAGGACGGAACCGGAGACGGTACCGGTATCAGCAGCCTCTCCTCTTAAATTCGGCCCGGAAATGACCCTCACACGTCGCTTATTTTCAACATAATATCGCGTTAGTAAACAGGAATGAGATGACAGCAAGCTTCATTTAACATGACTGAAGTGACTCTGTTCTTAACTGTAACAGAAACTAACACACACACACACACACACACACACACACACACACACACACACACACACTCAGGTTCTTATGCTGGCGGGGGATTGGAGGAGAGAGACACTATTATCATATTTAATAAGCCGAAAACTGGAATAAAATCTCTCTTTAAAAGTCCGTCGGCGGCTTCAACCAGACCTTCATTCACAAATCTGACGATTTAATATTCACGAGCTCACAGCCGCGAGAACTTACCGTACAGGACGGAACCGGAGACGGTACCGGTATCAGCAGCCTCTCCTCTTAAATTCGGCCTATATATTATATTATATAATATTACAATATAATAGATACATAGATTATATTATATAATATTATAATATAATAGAACAGGATTTCCTTTTTATTCTTTACTTAAAACAGTGATATTTATAATGGAGTTTGGTTAGGAAAGGATTTACTCATATTTAAATCTTTCTACCTGTCTCTCTCTCTACCTGTCTGTCTGTCTGTCTACCTGTCTGTCTCTCTACCTGTCTGTCTGTCTGTCTACCTGTCTGTCTGTCTGTCTACCTGTCTGTCTCTCAGGTGGGAGGATGTCCACCCCTCGTCCCCCCGACCCTTCGTCTCACTCAGTTGATCTCGGAGC
>NW_023268837.1:0-1133 GCF_013103735.1 Etheostoma cragini
CCCCCCTGTGTCCCCCCCCCTTGTGTCCCTCCCCTGTGTCCCGTGTCAGCTTGGTAGCAACTCATTTGGCTTGAATGTAACAGACGTTCATTAATAAAAAAAGTTAAACTATGTATACTATATGTGACTTTTAAGAATAAAGTTATTTTTGTTTTTTCTTTGATATATACAATATTTATATGTAGTTGTAATATAAAATATTCAGAGAGGACCAGTTAACACAGTCATTTTTCCAGCCATCATACTCCACTATAATGGTTCATCAGCCACTAATGTGACATTATATAAATATAGATATACCTGTAACAAGAGTCCTGAAATATGAAAAAATAGTGTCTGTTTGCCCTTAAACGCTCCTGTGTTTAACCTAAACTTTTGTCTTGTTTATGTATTGTTTAATAAAGTTTTTCTAAAAATTCACACAAGCACAATTTTGTCCTCTAATATCCGCTAATATTATATTATTATTATTAACCCAACACTAACGGCGTGTAGTCTAATCACAACATGGCATTTATTTGATTTATAACCTGCAGGATGATGCGTTTATGGACTGTCGTATTTATGAACTTCCTACACCAATGTAATGATATCTTTACCATCAAACAGCAGCACGGAAACAACTCACAGCGACCTGAACGTGATGTCGAAATGGCGGTTTTTATGATTAATATATTGATGATAATATTAATATTCTTCCCGTGGAGCACCGCGCGGTTGCAAAGCCCAAATGTTGGAGGACAGACGCCCATGCTCTCACCTTGTTCCTCCGCCTGCAGCGCCTCTTGCTTCGCCGATCCGAGTGGGACAACAGGGCCGGACAGGGTCGCTCCGAACCGGGGAGAGAAGCTCCGAACGGGGATAGAGGCTCCGAACCGGGGAGAGATGCTCCGGGCCGGGGAGAGATGCTCCGAGCCGGGGAGAGATGCTCCGAACCGGGGAGAGACGCTCCGGACCGGGGAGAGACGCTCCAAGCCGGGCTGAGATTCTCTGAACCGGGAAGAGTAGCTCCGGTCCGGGGAGAGACGCTCCGAACCGGGGAGAGACGCTCCGGACCGGGGAGAGACGCTCCGAACCGGGGAGAGACGCTCCGAACCGGGGAGAGACGCTCCGAACCGGGGAGAGACGCTCCG
>NW_023268838.1:0-1287 GCF_013103735.1 Etheostoma cragini
TTGCCGGTGTGTGTATGTCTGTATGTGTGTGTGTATGTGTGGGTCTGTGTGTATGTCTGTATGTGTGTGTGTGTGTGGGTCTGTGTGTATGTCTGTATGTGTGTGTATGTGTGTGTGTGTGTCTGTATATGTGTGTGTGTGTGTGTGTCTCAGGTTTGAAGGCAGCAGGATGATCCAGGTGATGTTGCTGAAGTCTCTCCTGCAGGTTATTATTATTTACATTTTATATATAAAAATAATTAGCCTGTGCCTCTGTTAACGCTAACTAGCATGCTAGTTAGCATCTGTTTCCTGTCTTCTTCTTCTTCTTCTTCTTCTCTTGCTCCCCAGGTATCTGAGCGCTACGACAGCAGCAACCTGCTGACGGCGTTGCCCTCGTCCTTCCTGGAGCCGCTGCTGTCCTTCACGCTGATGGAGGACCCGGAGATCCGTCTGCTGGTCCTCTCCATCCTCACCTCCCTCATCGACAGGCGCCACAACGCCGCCAGACTCGCCGCCGCCGCCGCCGCCGCCAGGTACGACGCAAGACGTCAGGGAAGTGGCGCCGCCGTGTGGTCGACACGCGTCACTGCACACAGGTTTTAAAATAGGTCTTTGAACTTTAACCCTTGTGTTGTCTTCACGTCAACCATAAAAAGAAGTATTTTTCAACATTATTATCGCTTTTTCTGACATTTTTGTCACTTTTCCAATGTTGTGGGTGCTTTTTTTAGATATTTTTTCCAGTTATTTGATAGTTCTAATGTTGACATTTTCAGCTCTTATTTTGAAGGCCCATTTTTTTGTGATTTAAAAAAAAAAAAAAAACTGAAAACGGGTCAAATTTGACCCGAGGGCAACACTAAATAGTTATCACTGAAATATTTTATTTTGAAAAATATGTATCTGAATTGATTTGTTCTGAATTCACCTCTTTGAAATTTAAATATGATTTAAATATATTCTTGATTTCCATTTTTAAAACATATATTTTTCAATGGTCACATATTCAGATACAAAAAATAAATTTCCTAAATTTCTGGTCAAATAGAGTCACGTCGAACAAATTTGATCACTTCAGTTTTTCAAAATAAAATATTTCCATGTCAAGTATTCGGTGGCTGTTAAAGTTCAAAGACTTTCATCTTTAATTAGCTTCCATGTTAAAGCTTCTGTCTTCACAGTGACGTGATGACGTCATTGCGTCACGTGGCGTCCTGTGCACAACCGTGTGAAGCCGTTACACTCTGCTCTTTAAAAACACACACACACACACACACACACACACACACATACACACACGTACAG
>NW_023268839.1:0-1203 GCF_013103735.1 Etheostoma cragini
AAAAACACACACACACACACACACACACACACACACACACACACACACACACACACACACACACACAGGAATGCTGACGGGTTTCTGGTTTTTGCTCAATGGGAAACGGACGGAAGTTACACAGATTCTACGTTTTCTTTTAAAAAATAAATTTTCTATTGATCGTTATTAGTAACGTTAAAAAAAACACAAAAAATGGAGATCAATAGTTAGCAAGAGTGCTTAAAAAATTGAATTTTCCATGTTGAAGTTGAGAATACTGCAGTACTTTTACTGCAGTAAGCCAAGAATACTGCAGTAATTTTACTGCATTAAGCCAAGAATACTGCAGTACTTTTACTGCATTAAGCCCAGAATACTGCAGTACTTTTACTGCATTAAGCCCAGAATACTGCAGTACTTTTAGCGCCGCTATTTCCCTTCGAACTTTTAAAGGATCACGCCAACTTATTAGGAATTTAACTTAGTCACCGTACCCCTATGCTAAGCTAGGCTAGTTGGAGTGGTGAATAAGCTAAAGTAGCAATAAGTCGGCGTGTCCCTTTAAGACTTTAAGAAGTTGTTTGATGATGTAATCAGAATGTTAAAAATAATATAAAAGATCTCATAATGTTGTTGTTGTTTACTTTAATTATCGACAGTTTACGTTAGCGTCGTCTTTAGCCGCCGTGACGTCATGACACGGACGTGCAGGACACAGAGGACACGTGTGCGCGAGACACAAAGGACGTGCAGGACACAGAGGACACGTAACACGGAGGACAAGCGGGACACATAAACCCCGCGGGACCTCCCCCGTCTCTAACTGTTCCTCCAACATCCCCAAAAAATGCTAAAAAACGCCACAAATGTGAAACTCAAGGCGCTGGGCGCCGCGGCTTTAACCCCAACAAGCCCCAAATAGTGTGTCGTTTCTTTGTGTAGTTGTAGTTTCTTTGTGTTGTTGTAGTTTCTTTGTGTGTGTGTAGTTTCTATGTGTGTGTGTGTGTGTCGTTTCTGTGTGTCGTTGTAGTTTCTTTGTGTGTTGTTGTAGTTTCTGTGTGTATTGTAGTTGCTGTGTGTGTGTGTAGTTTTTGTGGGTATTGTAGTTTCTGTGTGTGTGTGTGTGTGTAGTTTTTGTGGGTATTGTAGTTTCTGTGTGTGTGTGTGTGTGTGTGTGTAGTTTTTGTGTATTGTAGTTTCTGTGTGTGTGTGTGTGTAGTT
>NW_023268840.1:0-1437 GCF_013103735.1 Etheostoma cragini
TTTTGTCCCTTTTTTCAACACTTGTGTTGACGTTTTCAACACTACGTAACACTAACTTATTAACTTTTACTCAATATCTGGTCAATAATCCTCATTTATAAGACATGAAACCTAATCTTTGAGTTAGAAAAGCAGCACATGCTCATAAGGAGGCTTTCTTCGCGTAGAGCCGACATCTCACCGCTGTGTTCTGCTAAGAATGACCGTGGTGGAGTTATAAGAGTCTGCAGGCGGCAGGCACGCAACCAGGCTTTATGTCTGTTTTATTCAAATATTTTACTCACATTTTAGATCTTTTTTAAGTTGTTTTGTGTCAAGTTGTAACATGGTTGTTGTCACTTTTTGATGTTTTGTTTTAAATCATGTTTTTGTCAATTTTGGAAATTTTAGAAAGTCCGGATCACGGACGCTGACTAACGCTCTGTTTACATACCAGAGAGGGCCAGCCCTGGGGGGGGGGGGGGGGGGGGGGGGGGGGGGGGGGGGGGGGGGGGGGGGGGGGGGGGGCTGCAGGCTGCTCCAACCAGTGGATCAGCCGATCATGCTCACAGGTACACTGCAATCTAGCAGATGTTTTTTTAGATTATGTCTCTCACAATGGACATGTCTCTCACAGTGGACATGCACCTACGAGGATATCAGACCCTCCATGGTCTCTAAGTGGGAGAACTTGCAAAATAGCAGCGTGTTAAATACTTATTTTCCTCACTGTATGTATTTATGTATTTATGTATTTATGTAATTATGTAATTCTGCTTTACGTTTGGGGGAAAAAGTGAGCGCTTGTTCCTGAATGCAGAGCTCCCTGAAGGGTGGAGTCCTCCGAGAGATGATTCAGCTCCGCTCGCCCTGCTGATGAACTGGCGTCTTATGCAATTCCTCGGGTGACAAGCGGCTCCAGGGTGTGGGCGGCTCCAGCTGATCCGCCGGGCGGGGGGGCAGAGCCCGGATGAACCGAGGCGAGGGCCGGTAGACGAGCTAACCGCGACCGTCAGCAGCAACTTACTGAGAAGTCTTGATAACTGAAACCAGAAGAGTCGTCCCTCGTTATGAGGAGGTCCTCACTGCGGCCTGAGAGGCGTTTAATGACCTCTCCACTAATAAGTCATGTGTTATGTTTGGTGAGTGTTGTTGGACCGGATGGGTTTTACATTGCAGAGGTCTGACAGCCGTGGCAGCGTCCCCTACAGGCCAAAGCAGTCGCTACGGAGCTTTCTGATGTCTCTAATGTCTCCGAGTTAGAGGACAGGGGGACACAACCCTTCACAGTGGGATGAATAGTAAGAAAGATAAGACATTATGCAAATAAGTCTAGTGTGAGAGTCTAGAATTTGGCCTGATCGTGGCACTGAGGACGGGTTAAGACATCAGCAAAATGTATCAGAGACTAATCCTCAGGGATGTACAGTATATATATATATATATATATATATATAT
>NW_023268841.1:0-1730 GCF_013103735.1 Etheostoma cragini
AGAAGTACAATTTTTTCAAAAACTTACTCAAGTAAATGTAACGGAGTAAATGTAACTCGTTACTACCCACCTCTGCTCGTTGCCCTATCTCGGGGAACAAGGGTTACATACGTAACCCGAGACGTTTTACATAGTCAGAAACTGAGGTATTTCTAAGCTCACAGATACCACAATTAAATATCATCATGAGAGCAAGCAAAGAAATAGCATGGTATCCAATTAATGTACCAGTAGTAAGGCAGTGTAAAGGCTAGCAAGACTACATGGCTTTCTATGTTGTCTTATGAGATGTCCACCTGCTGCGTGTACTGGTAGAAATCTAAAAAAAAACAAGTACTGTCATTTTAGTTTCAGGCCATTGTAGTCCCATTGTTCTAAGGTCTACTATATGAATATACTGCCTCTTTTTTTGAAGTGTCAGTCAAAAAAAACACACAAATCCTACCCAGTAAGGGCGGTGGATATGTAGGTAAACGTTGCAAAATGCAAAAACAAATGTATGTTAAATTAAAACAAAAACGTTTGTAGCTGTCATTGTAGTTATGTAAACATCAATGTACACATGTTTTAATTATTTTTAAGAAAATGGTTGTGTATTTTCTGTGAGTAAAAATGTCAGTTATAACAAATTACAAGCTCCCATTTTATCAGCTCAAATGTTACATGCATATTGAATAAATGAAATTGTGTGTCAATGTTTTTATACAAGTTCTCAAGGGTACAAGCTCTCGGATTTTGTAACATATTTTCTTCATATGTGGACAACACACTGATATTTAACCAAGTTGTGCCTGATAAGAAATGTAACTTGACGAGTAATGATTTATGGAGCAAAGTAGACAGCTGGGACTGTGGCTAGCTAACGTTAGCTTCTGTATCGTCACAGAAGTCACTCCAGAAGAAATAACTAGCCAACACCAATGTTAAAATATATATGTAAGCATGAAGCCTGTTCAGTAAACAACATATCCCCAAAAATATTCTTTTTTTACTTACTCTCAAAACGTTGCTGAATATACTTTTCCTCAATCTAGTTGGCCATCAAAACATTAGCAGTGGCGAGCAGTTATAACGGAAATCCTTCAAAATAAAAGCACGAGACCTGGACGGCTAGCTTACATTGAGTCTCAGCTTTTATTTCAAAGGCAACAATGTTAAGCCGGAAATGGGGCACTGACAAGTGAATTTGCTTAATATAAAAATACTCTCAGTATGGGTGCTATATATTTGTTCGGATTTCACTCAAAAAACGTAAACATTTTATAATACTATCAATGACAACATCGGGGCTTAGGAGACAAAAGATTAACTTTAGAATCCTATTATATGATAATGTGTACAGTGTTACCTAACGTTAACAGCCTCGCCTCCTCCCTAATGTTTCATGTGCCGCGAAAGTCCAATTTACTTTAAATAATTCCTAGATAAGGACCCACAAACAATGTTGAAGCGGGACATAATGGATGCTTATTTGACCTAATGCTACAAGATACCTCATACAAAGCTCCCCAGTTTGTAAAAAATCTGGTTTTAATCTCCAAATCCCAAAAAGCTCATAAACAGCACACAGGGTAATGCCGCTGAACACCAGCTTGCGTTAGCTAGCTAATGTTATTAGCATTAACCATTGAAAATTAACAACTAAATGCTACGCTTGGAAGAATGTAAAGTCTTTAAGTATTTGCAATCGGGTTAAGTCCATACAATTTAAAATCTTACACCGTGCGCAC
>NW_023268842.1:0-2589 GCF_013103735.1 Etheostoma cragini
TTCTTACCAGCAAGTTTCTGGAGGTCCAAATGGCATCTTTGATGGCGGCAAAGTGTATAGCTGTAAATCTGCTCCCTAAAAACAACAACAGGTCCGGCCCTCCTTTCCCTCTTTTCTCTTTTGGCTTCTTCATCCCTCTTCATTGCATTCGTTCCCACTTGGACATCCACAGGAAATAAAAGATGGCTGGTTCCAGGTCTAAAATCCCTTAAAAAAGAGCTGATGATTAAATCAAAGCTAAAATCACTGCCTTTTTTTAAAACATCAATGTGAATAGTTAACATGTGAGCAATAAGGAAGCTCACATAAAAGTTAGCTGTTGGAACCTTGGTCCTTCACAAACCTTCCCTCAAAAAGTGAATCACAGATTTTCCAGCCCCTTGACAGATTAAGGAGACCAGAGTGGCGCAGTGTAAGCGTGCCGGGCCCATAACCCAAAGAACGATGGATCAAAACTACTGTTAATTGCTATGAACTGTTTCTACTTTTTTCTGAGATAGAATAAATCTCATCTTTATTAATGCTTTTGGGAAGACTCCCGCAAGGATATTGAAATATCCCTGAATAAAAGAAGATACCTGGGTAGAACATGTAATGTTAATGTTGTATGTGGCTTCAAAACCTGTAAATACAACTGCGGTGACTGGAAATCAAACCTGCCTGAGCATTTATTGTAGAGAATAAGTAGGCTGACACTGAAGTATTGAGACAGCAGTGACTGAAAATCTAATGCAATCTACATACCGGTCTTCTTAACGATCTAAATAGACTTTCTCACCTCAGAGTCATCTGGACCACGTAACGATTAGCTTCTGTCCCTCTGAACCCTGAGTGACAATCACTCTGCAGTGAATGAGATGCAGTTCCCCCCCTCCTCAGTATAACCAAGACTATACTTTTAGGGATCATTTCTAGAGTTTCTGATTTGAGGAATGTGATTCTAAAGTGTTTGGTCTCGCTGACCACGATGATGAGTCGTGATATTCCTTTCTGAGTGTGAAGCTGACCAAGAGTAATGATTCACTTCATTTGCCTTCTGTCATTGATGATTGTTCTTTGCTTATGGAGTATTGAGGAAGGGAATATGATCAGAGTGGTAGTAGCAGATATGTAAAAACCTTACATGAGTGAAGGAAAACCAACCATTATTTGGAAAACTGTTTAATCTTAAACATAACAATTAGGGGACCTCAGGCAGACAGTTGGAGCTCTTACATATTTCTGAATCTGCTCTCCGCGTGTCAAGTTTCATGATCGGTCATTCTATCTTAGCTGGAAAAGAACATCTCGTCTCTTTGGATAGGCTATGGTCTCGACCTGAGACCTGCTATGATAAACACAAAACTGATGTTGTCAGACTTTATGCCATTTTATCCTTGGTGGGAAAATGCAAAGACATAACAAATTCAGTTGTCTCCTACAAGGAGAAGACAATGAGGAAAGATACAGAAGTAATATACTCTGAGAGGCATTGGAGATCTTATTATGAGTAATTAATATGAAAATCATTGGTTAAATGCAATTTTTCATTACAAGTTACTGTTTGAAAAAATGTAAAGAAGTGTTATTGAGATAGTGGCAGATGAAGTGTTTATGACCCATCAATGAAGACAAAAGGATACATCAGCTGTTGGGGAGCTGATTTAAAGGACATTTTACTCTTTAAAAGTGTTGGGTTTCTAGTGATAAACTAATGAGGAAGAATTTGACAAATCTAAATGAACAAAAACAAGTCAACAAACTCAGTCCTTGAAATCTTACACCTAAATATGTCCAGTCTTGACCATTCCTTGACCTGGAATTGAACCCGGGCATCGCCAGTGAGAGCACCGAATCCTAGCCACTAGACCATCAGGGAGACACAAGTATCAAATTTATCTTTGTAAAGGTGAGTTTCCTTTTCACTCACTGGAATGACTCGTATTGTTTTAGGCGAGGAATGGTGCCTGGCTAGAGCTTCAGAAGGCAGAACATGACAGATAACACATCTGTCACATAGTCAGTTTGTATCTGTTCTGCACCTTTGCATTGCACTTAAATGTCAAAATGTGGACCTGAATCCAACAATACTATTACTTGATACGCATATACACTCACCTATAGGATTATTAGGAACACCATAATAATGCTGTTTGACCCCCTTTTGCCTTCAGAACTGCCTTAAGTTTACGTGGCATTGATTCAACAAGGTGCTGTAAGCATTCTTTAGAAATGTTGTCCCATATTGATAGGATAGGGACAACATCTTGCAGTTGATGGAGATTTGTGGGATGCAAATCCAGGGCACAAAGCTCCCGTTCCCACATCCCAAAGATGCTCTATTGGGTTGAGATCTGGTGACTGTGGGGGCCATTTTAGTACAGTGAACTCATTGTCATGTTCAAGAAACCAATTTGAAATGATTCGAGCTTTGTGACATGGTGAATTATCCTGCTGGAAGTTGCCATCGGAGGATGGGTACATGGTGGCCATAAAGGGATGGACATGGTCAGAAACAATGCTCCGGTAGGCCGTGGCATTTAGACCATGCCCAATTGGCACTAAGGGGCCTAAAGTGAGCCAAGAAAACACCCCCCACACCATTACACC
>NW_023268843.1:0-1044 GCF_013103735.1 Etheostoma cragini
CACACACACACACACACACACACACACACTCAGCGATACACACACTCAGCGATACACACACACACTCAGCGATACACACACACACACAGATACACACACAAACACACACAGAGATACACACACAAACACACACACAGATACACAGACACACACACACACACACACACACATACACACTCAGACACACACAGATACACACTCTCACACACACACAGAGATACACAATCTCATACACACACTCACACACACATTTAGACACACACACACACACACATATATACACACACATATACACACACACACACAGCAGTATTTTGTGTGGACTACTAACTTTTGTCTTGTGGAAATAAAGAGAACCGACAATGTTAATCTGACTCAGACTTTCATTTATCAAAACCACTTAAAAAGTGGGTCAATTACTCCCTGATGTTGTCCTCATATTGTCCCCATGCTGTCCTCATGTTGTCCTTATGTTGTCCTCATGTTGTCCCCATGCTGTCCTCATGTTGTCCTTATGTTGTTCTCATGTTGTCCCCATGCTGTCCTCATGTTGTCCTTATGTTGTCCTCATGTTGTCCTCATGTTGTCCTCATGTTGTCCTTATGTTGTTCTCATGTTGTCTCAATGCTGTCCTCATGTTGTCCTCATGTTGTCCTCATGTTGTCCACATGCTGTCCTCATGTTGTCCCCATGTTGTCCTCATGTTGTCCCCATACTGTCCCCATGTTGTCCCCATGTTGTCCCCATGCTGTCCCCATGTTGTCCTCAAGTTGTCCTCATTCGGTCCTCATTCTGTCCTCATGTTGACCTCATGTTGTCCTCATGTTGTCCTCATGTTGTCCTCAAGTTGCCCTCATTCTGTCCTCATGTTGACCTCATGTTGTCCTCATGTTGTCCTCAAGTTGCCCTCATTCTGTCCTCATGTTGACCTCATGTTGTCCTCAAGTTGCCCTCATGTTTAAGTCCTATTTATCAGATCAATCTCAGTTTGTTCATGTTAACGATGAATCCTCTGTGCACGCCAAGGTTAGTCATGGAGTCCCA
>NW_023268845.1:0-1012 GCF_013103735.1 Etheostoma cragini
CTACCTGTCCATGAGTCTACCTGTCCATGAGTCTACCTGTCCATGAGTCTACCTGTCCATGAGTCTGGCGTACCTGTCCATGAGTCTACCTGTCGATGAGTCTACCTGTCCATGAGTCTACCTGTCGATGAAGCCGTTGTTGTGGGAGGAGTCGGGCCGGCTGACGCCCAAACACACGATGTCTTTGACGCTGATCTGCATGCAGGGATCAGCTGATCGGTCCGACTCGTAGAACAGCAGAGACCGATCCACGGAGCACCAGAACTTCTGGAAGTCTGCCAACAGGACCAGGACCAAGACCAGGACCAGGACACACGTAGGTTTCATTAGACATTTTGATCTTATCCTGACACTCGGCTGCTGTTATTAGTGACACAGACGCCCGAAAAATACAGTAATACATAAAAAATACCACTTCCAGCATCTTCTCTATTGTTTAAGAGATTCCTTCTCTTCTTCTTCTCTCCTCTGTCCTACAACCTGGTTCCTCCTATAGTTACTTTGTTCTTTGGTTTTGTCTCCCTGCCTGTCTCCCTGCCTGTCTGTCTCCCTGCCTGTCTGTCTGTCCTCCCACCTTCTCTTGTCTTCCTGCCCAGCGTCCCTCTGTGGGCGGAGCCTGACTTGTAGATGAAGCCGGAGTGGAGGACGGGCTGCATGATCTCATCGTACACGCCGGGGTCTGACAGGACAACCACAACATATTAAATATATTAAATATATATATACAGTATACAGTACAGTACACACTGGGTATTATACAACTACATATTATACTAAAGTATAATCTAGAGTACAGTAAAGTAAAGTAAAGTAAAGTATAGCAGAGGACAGTAGAGGACAGCAGAGGACAGTAGAGTATAGTAGAGTACAGTAGAGTATAGTAGAGGACAGTAGAGGACAGTAGAGTATAGTAGAGGACAGTAGAGTATATTACAGTATAGTAGAGTATAGTAGAGGACAGTAGAGTATAGTAGAGGACAGTAGAGTATAGTAGAGTATAGTAGAGGACAGT
>NW_023268846.1:0-1369 GCF_013103735.1 Etheostoma cragini
AGAGAGAGAGAGAGAGAGAGAGGGAGGGAGAGGGAGAGAGAGAGACAGAGAGAGAGAGACAGAGACAGAGAGAGAGGGAGAGAAAATTTTAATATTTATATGTAAACTTAATATACTAGATTATGTACTCTAATGCATAGATAACATAAAGTACTTAATATAGTGTATTAATATATAAACAGTGTACGTACTGTAGTTTTGTCCTTGTTGTTGAGCAGCAACTTGAGGATCTGAACCTGCAACTCTTCCACCACTGAGAGGGGAACAGACCAGATACCGCCACGTTAAATACTCAAATACAGGAAAGTACTTCTACCAGAGACAATAATATAACCTCAAAAGAAACTAAATGTTACGGAAAACACCATAAAAACACCAACAAATATTATTACACTGATGAATCAGCAAAAGGGCCAAAAGCATAAAAACATTTTTGAAAATGAGTCAAAAAATCATCAAAAAAATTATTCAGATTCACTGAGTCCCCAGGATGTGTGTGTGTGTGTGTGTGTATCTTTGTGTGTGTGTGTGTGTGTGTGTGTGTGTGTATCTGTGTGTGTGTGTTTGTGTGTATCTGTGTGTGTGTGTATCTTTGAGTGTGTGTGTTTGTGTGTATCTGTGTGTGTGTGTATCTTTGAGTGTGTGTGTGTGTGTGTGTGTCTGTATGTGTGTGTGTGTGTATCTGTGTGTGTGTGTGTATCTTTGAGTGTGTGTGTGTGTGTGTGTGTCTGTATGTGTGTGTGTGTATCTGTGTGTGTGTGTGTGTGTCTGTATGTGTGTGTGTGTATCTGTGTGTGTGTGTGTGTCTGTATGTGTGTGTGTGTATCTTTGTGTGTGTGTGTGTGTGTGTGTCTGTATGTGTGTGTGTGTATCTGTGTGTGTGTGTGTGTCTGTATGTGTGTGTGTGTATCCGTGTGTGTGTGTGTGACCTTCGATCCTCTTCTTCAGCCTCTGGCAGCCTCTCTCGTACGCTCTCCGTCTCAGACGCTCATCGGCGCTTTCATCTTTAGGCTCTCGCTCGTCTTTCCCCTGGAACATGACATCATGATCACATGATCACATGATGACATCATGATCACATGACGACATCATGATCACATGATGACATCACTGATCACATGAACACATAGCCTTACAGTTACCTCCTTGTCGAAGTGCGTGGGCCACCAGGTGGTGGGGATCAGCTCCTCGAGCCCCGCCTCCTTCACCCTCAGAGGAGTCTTAATGTAGAAGAACACCACGGAACGCAGAACGTCAAACGTGAACCCCCGTTAAGGAGAACACCTGATCCAAGGAGAACACCTGACCTAAGGAGAACACCTGACCTAAGGAGAACACCTGACCTAAGGAGAACACCTGACCCAAGGAG
>NW_023268847.1:0-2225 GCF_013103735.1 Etheostoma cragini
GTGTGTGTGTGTGTGTGTGTGTGTGTGTGTGAGTCACTAACAGCTGTTCGGTCCTCTCCAGGATCTGGGTGCAGTAGTTACACAGATGGAAAACCTCCGACTTCTTGTGTAGAATCTCGCTGTAGTCCTCCTTCATCAGCTCGCTGCAGACACACAACCCGTCCCAACGCACAATCAACACACAATCAACACACTGTGTTTAATAACCAACAACGTGGCTCTAGTTACCGGCCAATCAGATGGTCCACTAGCATATTTCATTCATTTATTTAAACATTTCTGCTGAGTATCAGAGACACTGAGGACGCAGGAGACGGTGGTCACGTCACAACATGGGTGCTCATGGGAAATGTAGTGTTAGTGCTACAGGAAGTGATGTCAGATAAACGTTACGTTTCCAAGCCAAGACACACAAAAAAGACACAGGCACACACAAACAGACATACACATACACACACACACACACACACACACACACACACACACAGAGGATGGAAGCTGGCAAAATAAAATAAATGAATGACTCTATGGATAAATTGATTTTACATTAAATTAATAATAAAGGAAACCATTACATCATGTTCACATAGAACAGAGTATGTAGAGAAAGTCTGTAGAAGACTGCCGTGGACTTACATTAAACCGCGGACCCCCTTCCGCACCAGCTCCTGGTAGACCAGCAGAGACTCCGAGGTCTTCCACAGGTGTCCCACGTCACCTGCAAACGTCTGAAGCACAACAACACATCGTTACCGGAGGGTAGACTGAAGCCTGGATCCAACCTTTCACCGTGGTCCAGGTAATAGCCTGGATCTAACCATTCACCGTGGTCCAGGTGATAGCTTGGATCTAACCATTCACCGTGGTCCTGGTAATAGCCTGGATCTAACCATTCCCCGTGGTCCAGGTAATAGCCTGGATCTAACCATTCTTCATGGTCCAGGTGATAGCTTGGATCTAACCATTCACTGTGGTCCAGGTAATAGCCTGGATCTAACCATTCTTCATGGTCCAGGTGATAGCCTAGATCTAACCATTCACCGTCGTCCAGGTAATAGCCTGGATCTAACCATTCAACGTCGTCCAGGTAATAGCCTGGATCTAACCATTCAACGTCGTCCAGGTAATAGCCTGGATCTAACCATGGTCCAGGTTATAGCCTGAGTCCTACTTGTTAACCATGTTCCAGGTAATAGCCTGGATCCTACTTGGCTTCACCAACAGCTTTACTGGACCAGTCTATTTCCTGTAGTAGAAGCCGTACCTTTGCGTAGCTGGCGTCCAGGTCCAGGTCGTAGCGAGGCTGGACTTTAGGGGGACTGGCTGTGAGGACCAAAACCATCAGAGTTAGAAACCAACTTCAACTTCTTTGGGTTCATTTAAATGTTAAAATCATCCGGAATCTGTTCCATTACATATCATCACATACACACACATCTATCTATATATAGATAGATGTGTGTGTGTGTGTGTGTGTGTGTGTGTGTGTGTGTGTGTGTGAGACTGTGTCTATGTGTGACTTTGTGTGTGTGTGTGTGTGTGTTTTACAAATTAAACCCCCGTTGCCATGGGAACGTACGGTCTTCGAAGATGAGTCCCACGGTGGCGACGGACTCGCGGCTCACGAGCATGATGGGGTTGTCCCTGGAGGTCTCGGGGAAGGACTTGGCCTGGCGGTTGGGGTCCAGGACCAGGCGGCGGCCCTCGTACAGCAGCTCCTGGTTGTGCAGCGGGATGCTGGTCCGGCGGGACAGCAGCTCCTGGAACAGCGCCGCCCTGTGGACACACGAGGACCGTCACCACCGTAGTTAGAAAACCAACGAATATGCTTTAAAATCAACAAACGCTAAAAACCTTAATGTTGAAAAGCAACAAAAGCGTCAAAATAAGCTCGAAGAATTAGAAAAATACAAATAAAAACGTTGGAGATGTAGAAGAAGAAAATGAGAAAAACTTCAATAAGAAAGAGAAAATCTAAAAAACATTGAAAACTTTTTGGGGGGAAAAACGATGTTGGGGAATAAGAAAATAAAATTTTAAACAAAACAACATTAAGGAAAACAAAAGTTTAAAAAGGCAAAATGTTTACAAAAGCAACAAAAACGTCAAAATAAGCTCAGAAAACAGGAGAAAAAAGGAAAGGACATGTGGTTATTTACATGGAGTCTGGTGGAGATATGCTGCTCTATACACGCTAAAAGTAGTGATTATTAACATGGAGTCTG
>NW_023268848.1:0-1180 GCF_013103735.1 Etheostoma cragini
GGTCATTTATGATACGGGAACAAATGTAGACCATGGGGTGCCAGTTTAAAGTTTGAAAAGGATGAAAAATAGAGCGCACGAAGTAAAGCCATGAGACACAGAGAGGGTGAAATCACAGACGTGCAGTGAAAGGAAAAAAAGAAAAACATGTGTTTTCATTTTTGTGCAAAGCAAATCCAGTCTTCCCTGTTTTGTGTGCTTACAATCATTTAGGTTTAGCTAGAGAGGTGAGAGGAAAGTTGGGCAGGGCGGCGGGTTCTGCCTGGACTGGGTGCTGTGATGTTAGGGCAGCAGAGTGAGAGGGACGGGCCTGAGTAAAGTAAAGGTGTTCCAACTGCACTAAACAGGACCGCTGCAGAGCAAGAACACAACATACGGAGGAGAACGAGCATGCAACTAGGAGAGACCCACATTCCTGTGTGCCATGACAAACAGAGAGGTTGTGTGTCAATGCTCTTCTATTTACAACTACTGTAAGATGTGTTCTGTTTGGGGAGCAAAACAGCAAGTACAAGTAGCAAGCAAAGAGGGTGCCCCCAAAAGATATTTTTTTCTTTTTTTTCCGGCAACACCGAGCAAAGGTGGGGCAAAAAAAGGAAACCGAGAAAAAAAAAAAAAAAAGGTACAGAATCGCAAGAGGAATCAATTCATACAACGTCAAAAATAATATCTAAAGAACAAACATCTCACCTATTTACACTGAGTGACAGAGAGCAAACAAAGACTGGATGGGTAGGTCATAAATAATAAGAACAAAATGCAGGCTAGATTGTCTCAGTACCTTCTCACTATGGCTATGCTCCTCGTTTAGGGTAGTGCTACTGCACGTATCAACTCCCGAGTCTTTAACCTGCGGTTCACACCATGCCAAGTCCTCTTCAAATGAGTGTCCCCCAAAGCGCACCATTTTCTTTTGCCTCTCAGATAAGGTGTGTGTCGGCTCGGACATAAATGTCTGCTCAATAGTTTTTCTTTTTCCCCTTTGACTGTCCCCTACAGGTGTGGGATAAAAAACAGAAAGAAAAACAGAAAAAACAACATGCAAAGGTGTAAATAAAACGAAGGAAACATGGAATGACAAAAAGACTCTGGGACAAAGGGGTATGGGGGGGAGGGAGGGGGAGAGAGAGACAGAGAGAGGGAGAGAGAGATGGGGGATAAGGGATAGAGGGGGGGGGGG
>NW_023268849.1:0-2159 GCF_013103735.1 Etheostoma cragini
TTGGAAAAAGGCTGCAATGAAACAAAGAGTGAAAAATTTAAAGGGGTCTGAATACTTTCCGTACCCACTGTATGTGAAGAAATGAGGTTCAATGTTAGACCCCCTGTTTAATGTAAGTGTGTGTGTGTGTGTGTGTGTGTGTGTGTCTCTGTGTAACTTACGGGTCCTCTGGTGGTCCTGGGTCCTCTGGTTTTCCTGGGTCCTCTGGTGGTCCTGGGTCCTCTGGTGGTCCTGGGTCCTCTGGTTTTCCTGGGTCCTCTGGTTTTCCTGGGTCCTCTGGTTTTCCTGGGTCCTCTGGTTTTCCTGGGTCCTCTGGTGGTCCTTGGTCCTCTGGCGGTCCTGGGTCTCTCGGTGGTCCTGGGTCTCCCGTTGGTTCCGGGTCTCCCGGTGGTTCCGGGTCTCCCGGTGGTTCCGGGTCTCCCGGTACAGGCGGGCCACGCGCTCCACCAGCTCCGACTTCTCACAGCATCCGGAGTAGCTGACGAAGTTCTGGGCCAGGATCTCCTTCAGCTGGCGGACGGACAAGTCCTCCACGTCTTGGAGACTGGAGACGTCCGACAGAGACGCCCGGCGCCGCGTCGGAGGACTGACCTGGGGGACGAGAGGACGAGGAGACAGTGAGGAAGAGGAGAGAGGGGAAGTGAGGAAGAGGAAGTGACAAAATGCTTCACTTCACAATAAAAGACCCAAAGGAAAACATAAATAGAATATAAATATAATATACTATATGTAATCAGCCATAAAACCCCAAACTGATTCTGACTGGCTAACGAGGCTCGAGCTTCAAGTGATTCTGATTGGCTAACGAGGCTCGAGCTTCAGGTGATTCTGATTGGCTAACGAGGCTCGAGCTTCAGGTGATTCTGATTGGCTAACGAGGTTTGAGCTTCAGGTGATTCTGATTGGCTAACGAGGTTTGAGGTTCCCGTGATTCTGATTGGCTAACGAGGCTTGAGCTTCAGGTGATTCTGATTGGCTAACGAGGTTTGAGGTTCCCGTGATTCTGATTGGCTAACGAGGTTTGAGGTTCCCGTGATTCTGATTGGCTAACGAGGTTTGAGGTTCCCGTGATTCTGATTGGCTAACGAGAGTCCTTGTCACACTGCCCCCTACAGGGGTGGCGTGCTGCTGGCGGACGTGTCCTCTACTGCTGGACCACGTCACCTGATGCGATGACATCACCTCCGGAGAGCGCTCGCCGGCGTCCAGGTTCAGCAGAGACTCGGACGCCGCGTCCCCGGAGTCCTGCACCACAGAAGAAGAAATACACAGCTCACGTAAAAAACCATAGAAATAGAAACCGATGTTCCATCAAAACTCATTCAAGTTACTGAGTAACTGTCTCTCTGTCTCTGTCTGTCTCTCTGTCTCTCTGTCTCTCTCTGTCTCTCTGTCTCTGTCTGTCTCTCTGTCTCTGTCTGTGTCTGTCTCTCTGTCTCTGTCTCTCTGTCTCTGTCTGTCTCTCTGTCTCTGTCTGTCTCTCTGTCTCTGTCTGTCTCTCTGTCTCTGTCTGTCTCTCTGTCTCTGTGTCTCTCTGTCTCTGTGTCTCTCTGTCTCTCTGTCTCTGTCTCTGTCTCTGTCTCTCTGTCTCTCTGTCTCTGTCTGTCTCTCTGTCTCTCTGTCTCTGTGTCTCTCTGTCTCTGTCTGTCTCTCTGTCTCTGTCTCTGTCTGTCTCTCTGTCTCTCTGTCTCTGTCTGTCTCTCTGTCTCTGTCTCTCTGTCTCTGTCTCTCTCTCTGTCTCTCTCTCTGTCTCTCTCTCTGTCTCTCTCTCTGTCTCTCTGTCTGTCTCTCTGTCTCTGTCTGTCTCCATCACTATCCTCCCGCACCCGATCAGCTGACCTGGTTGGTGTCCGAGCTGTCGCTGCGGCTGATTGGCTGTCCCTGCGGCGAGCGTGCGTCCTCCTCGTCCTGGTTGCCGTGGTGACACAGCACCAGCTCCACCAGGTCCTCCTTCTCCCTGCAGGTTTCCGTGGAAACGCCGCGCAGCAGCAGGTACTGACGCAGCTCTCGAACCCGCAGCCGCATCAGCCGCTGGCGCCGGAACGCCGTCGCCCGTAGCAACCGGCACACGGAGCACAGACGGACGTCGTCCTGCAGCTCCGAGCACGCAGAGCAGAACGTCTTCCTGCAGTCACTGCACATATACTGGGGGGGGGGGG
>NW_023268850.1:0-1193 GCF_013103735.1 Etheostoma cragini
TGTATATAGTGTGTGTGTGTGTGTGTGTGTGTGTGTGTGTGTGTGTGTGTACCCTCCAGCTTCTTCAGCAGGAAGGACTTGCCGCTCCCCCATTGGGCGTACAGACCCACGCAGATGGGGGGCTGCATGGTGGGCTCGCTCAGGATGTCCGCCAGCGCCGAGCTGTACAGGTCGTACCCCAACATGTCCCCGTCCGTCTCCGAGGGGGACAGGTGACCTGGGGGGGGACACGCCACAGGTGTGTAAGGTCTACATAAAGAGACTTCAGATCCAGTATTAGGGACCACTAAGGTCTATATAAAGAGACTTCAGATCCAGTATTAGGGACCAGGTCTATATAAAGAGACTTCAGATACAGGACTAGGGACCAGGTCTATATAAAGAGACTTCAGATACAGGACTAGGGACCAGGTCTATATAAAGAGACTTCAGATACAGGACTAGGGACCAGGTCTATATAAAGAGACTTCAGATACAGGACTAGGGACCAGGTCTATATAAAGAGACTTCAGATACAGGACTAGGGACCAGGTCTATATAAAGAGACTTCAGATACAGGACCAGGGACCAGGTCTATATAAAGAGACTTCAGATACAGGACTAGGGACCAGGTCTATATAAAGAGACTTCAGATACAGGACCAGGGACCAGGTCTATATAAAGAGACTTCAGAGAACGTACGAGCTCCAAAGATCTGCGTGAGGATGCTCTTCTGGTGGCTGCAGTCGATGTTGTAGGGGGTCTCCCCGGCCTTGTTGGGCCGGTACAGCAGGCGGCCATCTTTGGGGTTCCTGAGGAGGAGCTCGGCGAGGCGGCGGCTCCGCCCCCGGATGGCGATGTGGAGCGGCGTGTCCCCTTTCTGGGAAAACAGGAAGTACTCAGGTAACACCCTCCTAGGGTCAAGGTTCATCCCCCAAATAATGTTCACTGGACAAAACTACTTTATAAAAAACATAAAAGGCTTTTATTTTGAAGGGCAGACTCGGCTTCGTCACCTTGTCGACGGCGGACACTTTGGCTCCTTTGTCCAACAGCAGCTCCACGATCTCGATGTTCCTCATCTTGGTGGCTTTGATCAGAGGAGTCTCTCCGTCCTGGGACAGGGGACAGGGAGTAGGGGACAGGGACAGGAAGTAGGGGACAGGGGACAGGAAGTAGGAGACAGGGGACAGGGAGTAGGGGACAGGGAGTAG
>NW_023268851.1:0-1754 GCF_013103735.1 Etheostoma cragini
CGGAGCTGCGTCTGGGGGGGGAGGGGGGAGACGTTGAGGAGGGGGGGCAGCAGGGGGGGCGGGGCTGGCTGAGACTCCCTCATCATCAGCAGCAGCTGCTCCGGCGCCGTGCACGACTTGTCCTTCTCGTCCGGCTCGTCCAGGTCCACCTCGTGGCAGACCAGGGCCTCGGGGCCCAGCTGGGGCTCCAGGTCCTCGGCGGGGAAGGGGCCCTGGGGGGGCGCTGCCGTCGAGGGGGGCTCGGCCAGGACCCCCGCCGGGACCGACACGCGGTCCTCTAGGGCAGGGGGGGGCGTCCCAGCATCACACCTGAAATGATTAATCAATTAGCTTCTCTTCTTCTTCTTCCCTTCCTCTTTTATTTATCTAATCCCCTTTTATATATATATATATACACATACATACATACACACACACACACACACACACACAGACAGTATATTATTATATTATCTAATTTAGTTACTTTTTAGAGTAACTTGGTAACCCTGGCAACCAGTCTAGAGCCCAAACAACTTCTCCTCCTTTCAGAAAAAAGCTAATATGTGACAGCCTTACCCAGCATGCATCTCTGTCTCCGTGGTGGCGTGGCACGTCAGCCGCTCGTCCCCGGCTGTCCTCGGCGTGTCCTCAGCCTCGGCCCCCCCCTCGCCCCCCCTCAGAGTCTTGGTGTCCGTGCGGAGCCTCTTCTCCGGCGTCCGCTGCTCCGCCGCTTTACGTTTCAACGCGGCGGCGCTCCTCAGCTCAGGCTCCGCCTCCTCCTCCTCCTCGGAGGCGGAGTCTGTGTCTGAGCCGGCGGGGGGGGCCGGGGGGGAGGGGGGGAGGCGCTGCGTTGGGAGGCAGTGGAGGACGACCATGGGTTCGTCCTGTCTCTTCAGGACGCTGCGCGGCGGAGACGCCATGCCGGCGGGGGCGGGGCTGGAGGGGGCGGGGCTGCAGAGGGGGATTCTGGGAGGAGTCTCGGAGCCTGTGTCCCGCAGGATGGGCCTGCGACCCTTAACCCTGGGGGAGGACAGCGGTGTGGACTGGCTGTCCTCGTCCTCTGCGACAGGGCGCGGCGGCGAGGACAGCTGCGGCGAGGACAGCGGCGGCGAGGACAGCTGCGGCGAGGACAGCAGCGGCGAGGACAGCGGCGGCGAGGACAGCGGCTTCTCAGGGGACGTCTTCTTGGGGGGCGGCGGTGTCCGGCAGGGGGACACTTCTTGTCCCGGAGACGCCTCGAGGACAGGAAGCGTCTTCGCGACTCTCTCCGGAGAAGTTTTTGTCTCTTTGTCCAGGTGGACGAGCAAGGGGGCGGGGTCCAACACAGGCCCCGCCCCCTGCTCCGCCTCCACCTCCTCTGATTGGATCATAGATTTGACAGGTGGTGTCATGAAAACAAGCGACGTAGCAACGGTGTCACCGTTGTTAGCGTCGTCATTAGCAACTGTTGGGACATCGGTGACCTCACTCGGCTCCGGCTCCTCCTCCTTCACCTCCCCCCCCTCCCCCTCCCCCCCCTCCTGGCAGGGCGGGGCTTCACTCCTCCCTTGCCATGGCAACGGCTTCTTCTCATGCGTGTCTCCTGAGTCGCTGTCCTCAGACGAGTTCCCAGAATCCTCTGCGGGGGGAAGACAGAGCGGCGCGTTAGTTAGTGACATCACAACGCAGCGATGACAGGAAACAGGAAGTGACCTCACCGTTGGACGCTCTGTCCGAGTCGTACATGCCAGACGTTCTCCTGGTTCTCCTACGGGGCGTGTCTGCAGGGAGGA
>NW_023268852.1:0-1858 GCF_013103735.1 Etheostoma cragini
CACTCAGACACAGACAGACAGACACACACACACACACTCAGACACACACAGACAGACACACACACTCAGACACACACACACCTACCATGACACTGTTCCCTGGCGGCCATGTTGACCACCTGACTCCTAACTGATGTTTCCTATATATTAATTATATATATATATATATATAGATATATATATATATATATATATATATCTCTACTTTACCCCAAATAAACTGTGCTTATAATAATGTGCTGAGTCATGTTAGTGTCAGTGTGTCTGTCTATGATGATAACATTAATAATAATAGTATTATTATTATTAATATTAATAATAATTGTACCGTGTCTCCGTCTTCAGCACTTCCTGCCGCGGTGGACGTGTGAGCAGCTGATTCGTCAGGGCGTCCTGGAGCACGTTCTGTCCTGAGAGGAAGACAACCGGGGCTTCCCATTGGCCGACAGCAGGACCAGGCGTCCAATCAAATGTACCGACTCAGAAGCCCAGATTCCCGCTGGTCCCTGAACGCAGCACACTGTTAAATCCTCTTTTCTTCTTTTATCCTGATGTAAAAAATAAAATTTCTTTTTCTGACTTCAATATTTAAGGTTTTAGTTTCTTTGAATCAACGCGTCTTTTAATAAAAGTGACTTCCTGTCTCGGATATCAAATATTAATTATTAAATATGAATTATGATTTCAGACTAAATGTGTTAAACGGCTCAAAGGGAAGAAACAACGCTGTGTGATTAAAAACATAATTTAATGTAGTTTCATATTACAATATCATACATATGTCTGTCGGGGGGGGGGGGGGGTTCACAACAATGTCATTTACAAAAATATTAAAATATAAAAAAACGAAGTAAAATAACCTCATGGCAGAAATACTGCTGTGTGTCTCTATGTGTGTGTGTGTGTCTCTGTATGTGTGTTTCTGTGTGTGTGTCTCTATATGTGTGTGTGTGTCTGTGTGTGTGTCTCTGTGTGTGTGTGTGTGTGTGTGTCTCTGTGTGTGTGTCTCTGTATGTGTGTGTCTCTCTATGTGTGTCTCTATATGTGTGTCTCTGTATGTGTGTGTCTCTGTGTGTGTGTGTCTCTGTGTGTGTGTCTCTGTATGTGTGTCTGTGTGTCTCTGTATGTGTGTGTGTGTGTCTCTCTATGTGTGTCTCTATATGTGTGTGTCTGTCTCTGTGTGAACAGACAGAACCCTTCACTTGTTGAGTAGATGATGTAACAGGTGAGGCTGATGATGAGTCATGTTTAAGAAAAATAAGTCACTTAAATTCATGATTTTTTGAATGAAGTTTGGTGGAAATGAGAGGGGGGAACGTAGTGGCGCCGGGGGCTACGTGGCTACGTAGCTACGTGGCGATGGCGCCGGCGACGTGGCGATGTGGCGTCTACGTGGCGATGGTGGCGATGTGGCGTCTACGTGGCGATGGTGGCGATGTGGCGTCTACGTGGCTACGTGGCGATGTGGCGTCTACGTGGCGATGGTGGCGATGTGGCGTCTACGTGGCGAGCGCCTCGGGGACGATCTCCTGCAGCAGTCGCGTCAGGGCGCTGACTTTGTCCTCCAGCTGGAAGTTCTTCTTCTCTGCCTGTTTCTGCCGCTGCTCGGTGACCTGCAGCGCCGTCATCAGCTGGGAGTTCTCCACGTACAGATCCTTCAGCAGCACGCTGGACGCCGCGCTCTTCGCCAGCTGCACAACAACAACAACAACAACAACAACAAGGAGACACACACACATATAACAGACACACACACACAGACAGGGACAGACACACACACATGAGTCCAGAGAGCTGGTGTTATTCAGCCTGTTGAAGACGGAAGACCACGCTGAGAGCTGATGTTAGCAATGAAAAG
>NW_023268853.1:0-1930 GCF_013103735.1 Etheostoma cragini
CACACACAGTCTCTCTCTCTCTCACACACACACACACACACACACACACAGTCTCTCTCTCACACACAGACACACAGAGACACACACACACATCATTCCAACATCAGGAGGTTTAACATTACATAACATGCTAACTTTAACATGTCAACACAGTTTAGAATCAAATCCATGCCGAATTAATCACAAGGCTTTGATTATTAGGAAAACATATTTAATATTTACTTTATCTAATTAAAGGAGTCACTAATTAAGAATAACCCGACAGTTGGAGGATTTGTTAAGGCAGTCTGGTGTGACGTGGACCAGTGGTGAAACATGACGTATCGAACGTTACGTCACGTTACGTACGTCGGGATTAGGAAACTAACAACGACCAAGCTGTCTGGAAGTATGAAGGAAGTTATTATTTAAAGTAAAATAGCGATTAACCGAATATCCCCCGACCGACCAGTGGGGCAGACAGTTAGCCGTTAGCCGTTAGCTTGGGGTACTTACCTTAGTTACAGCGAACCTGTCCCCGCAGGGACACGGGAAGTAGTACGTCTCCGTCTCCTCGTCATACTCGAAGTCTTCGATCTCCACCTCGTCGTGAAACACCGACATGTTCAGCGCGAGACGAGCCCAAAAAACTACAAAAACCTCATTAGTTCAGCATTCTGTTAAAGCGTGCTGTGTGGCACGCAGTGATGACGTCACTGGCTGATGTCTCAGGCGTGTGACGCATGTGCGGATGTGTGTTGTCTGGCGCCCTCTGGCGGTCATTGGCGGGAACTGCAGGCAAAGCGCGCCAAAACAAACACGTTTTTTATTATTAAAAAACTTAGTATATTATTAATATAAACCAGAAATTTTAATAAATGGAAAAAAATATGATAAATACTTTAAATTAAGAAAAGTAAAAATAACAAAAAAAGTGATTTTGATGGAGAGAAAATAATAGTTGTTAATAGTTAGCTAATTATTGTAATACATTTTAAATTAGCCTGTACACACCGGCTACATGCTATCACCTTAGCCTGAACACACAGGCTACATGCTAACACCTTAGCCTGGACACACAGGCTACATGCTAACACCTTAGCCTGAACACACAGGCTACATGCTAACACCTTAGCCTGGACACACAGGCTACATGCTAACACCTTAGCCTGGACACACAGGCTACAAGCTAACACCTTATCCTGGACACACAGGCTACAAGCTACATGCTAACACCTTAGCCTGGACACAGGCTCGGTGTCTGACCTCATATTGATCATTGACCCCTGCAGCCCCCCTTCATGAGGTAGATCTCTGTGAACATCTGATCCAGAACCGTTTTCTGCTGTAGCAATCCCCTCAAACACACGCTGGAACTTCCTGTCCAGCCTAGACTTGAGTTTACACTTAGAAACTCCTGCTGGACTTCCTGAATGAATACAGAACAAAGAAGATCAGTAGGTGGTTTATAAAATAAACCGGACCATACCTTGACCCTTCTCTGGAGACATTAGTAGACGTCCCATTAGTCCATCGAGTTAACTCTTTAGAGAAGTCCTCTTACTGCTCTGCAGACGGTCAGCCATCTCGTCCTGCTTCATCCTCCTCAGGTGGTTCAGTGTGATCTTCAGAAACCTCTGACTCTCCGGGCATTCTGGGTAATCTGGTCTCAGAAGCTTCTGGATCTTCTTCAGCTCGTTCTTCACAAAAGTGACGATGTTGTCCTCCAGCAGCTGGAACAGAAGATTATATGAATGCCAATCAGACCTCAGATCCATGATGGACAGACTGAGGCCCCTCTGGTCTGAACAGGGCAGCATGGACTGAGGCGCCTCTGGTCTGAACAGGGCAGCATGGACTGAGGCGCCTCTGCTCTGAACAGGGCAGCATGGACTGAGGCCCCTCTGGTCTGAACAGGGCAGCATGGACTGAGGCCCCTCTGGTCTGAACA
>NW_023268854.1:0-2619 GCF_013103735.1 Etheostoma cragini
ACACGCTTGGTCATCTCCTTTAGCGTCATATAACACGCTTGGTTGTCTCCTTTAGCGTCATATAACACGCTTGGTTGTGTCCTTTAGCGTCATATAACACGCTTGGTTGTCTCCTTTAGCGTCATATAACGCGCTTGGTCGTCTCCTTTAGCGTCATATAACACGCTTGGTCGTCTCCTTTAGCGTCATATAACACACGATTAGGCTTACGATTCCGTGACACGTGAACGGTTAAGGACACGATCCACGCTCTCCCCGGTGAAAGTCCTGTGTTTGACCCGTCCACCACCCCCACAATAACCAAAATACAGTGACTGCTACTAAACAATATGTACTCTTATGTAACCCTTGTGTTGTCTTTCCCTCGACCATGAAAAATACACTTTTGTCCCTTTCTCAATGTTTTATTGCTTTTTTCATTAAAAAAAAGTGTTACATTTTTTTCAACATTTTTATCATTCTCCCCCAAAGTCTTTGTCACTTTTTTAACATTTTAGCCGCTTTTTCACCAAGGTTTTGATGCTTATTTACGGTGTTTTTGAAGATTTTTTTTGTAGTTTTTGTCACTTTTTCCAATATTTGTTCCGCTTTATTACCCGCCTTGTTCAACATTTTCAACCTCCCATATTTCTGGTATTAAAAAGAAAACTTGGAAATGAGTCAAATTTGTCCCCAGGACAACATGAGGCTGATTGCATTTCTTTTTGAATAATGTTCTACTCGGTCTAAATGCGAATGACAGGAGACAGGATCAGAGGGGCAGAGTTTTTACCACCATCATTAGGACAGGGACTGAGGTACGGGTAGACTTTCTCAGTGAAGCAGCAGCCAGTAAAGGAGTAGATAAGAGCTGCAGCATCTACGTCATAAAACAATACCAGACCCTCCAGACAATCCACAAACACCCCCACCTTCTGAGGCCGAGACTTCAGAGACAGAAGGACTGTACGGGCAGCGTTTGCTTGGTACTTATTTTCATTTCTCAATCCTACAGTCCAGTAACCATCTCCAGGGCTCAGTTTGATGTTTTCTTTCCTGTTGATCGACTCTCTGGCCACTCCTAAAGTCCATTTAGTCTTTTCTTTAACCTCAACCTCAAAATAAAATCTGCCTAAAGAGGTAGTCTGCTCTGAGAAACTCTGCTTTCCAAAAACACAAAGACAATTAGAAAATCTCTCTGGCTTGTCAGGGAGAGTTTTCTTCACATCACCACTATGATACACTTGTTTCCGATCATGAGACAGGATGAGTTGAGGATGTGCTGTTTCAGGATCAAGACTCACATCCACTGCATACTGCTGGACCCCCTTTAGTTCAGATTTAAAAAGCCTCTTAACGGCTTCACTCTGTTCCTCCTCCAGCTGAGCCAAAGCCCTCACCACACTCCCCACATATGATTGTGGACACACTCTGACCACTGTCCAGTCTTTGGTGGGTGGAACAGCTGCCATGGACTGGACGCTTTGGAGAACATGGAAGTGGTCTTCAGAGCGTGAGAGCTGCTCCACCTCAGTTCTTCTCTTCATCAGCTCAGAGATTTCCTGTTCCAGCTCTGTGATGAAAGCTTCGGCCTGTTTTTCTATTGCGTTCTGCCTATCTTGAATTGTGTCTATGAGGTTGTTCATGGTTTTCTCAACTATCTTAATCAGAGCTGTGAAGGCCTCAAAACCATCCCTTATCTCTAACTCTGCATTTTTCCTGCTTGAATTGATTCTCCGTTTAATATTCCGAATCCTTTGTTGTCTCTCTTTGACCATCTGCTGGATTTCAGCCTCTGTCTTCCCCAGCTCTGCCTTCTTTCCTTCATATCCTTCTTTCAGAGGAACAACATCATGCATCTTGTGGTCTAAAACAGTGCAGAGCATGCAGACACATGTCTGGTCGGTCTTACAGAACAGCTCCAGAGGTTTATCGTGCTTCGTACACATCCTGCCTTCCAGGTTCTCCACAGGGTCGATCAGCTGATGTCTTTTCAGACCTGATGTGGTCAGATGAGGCTCCAGGTGAGTCTCACAGTAGGAGGCCAGACACACCAGGCAGGACTTCAGGGCCTTCAGTTTGGTTCCAGTGCAGACGTCACAGGGAACTTCTCCTGGTTTGGACACTTGTTGCTCTGAGCTGCTGCTGCTGGCTTTCTGTTGAGCTGACTGTCTGAACTGAGCGACCATCTCACGGATGAAAGTGTTGATGAGCAGCTCAGGTTTTGTGTTGAAAATATTTTTACACAGCGGACACAGGTACTGGTGGTTAGTATCCCAGTGTTCAGTAATGCAGTTTCTGCAGAAGTTGTGTCCACATGATGTGGAGACAGGATCAGTAAACACATCCAGACAGATGGAGCACAGAAACTGATATTCAGACAGTTGACAACTGGCTTCAGCCATATCTACACACTGGGAACACAAAGGAAAGTGTAAAAAAATGCAAAATAATGTCTGTGTTCTAATAAAATGTTTGAGGAATTCAATCTTTTTCTTATACACTTGGAACACTACAGACAGCAGTAGCTAAGCTGTGAGCAGTTGCTGACTTTGCAAGAGAAGATGAACTGTCACCAGATGAAAACAACTAGCCACCTGCTTAAAAATATATATATATAGATATATAGATATATATATA
>NW_023268855.1:0-196 GCF_013103735.1 Etheostoma cragini
TCCTCTGCAGGAGGAGAGTCCTCTGCAGGAGGAAGGTCCTCTGCAGGAGGAGAGTCCTCTGCAGGAGGAGAGTCCTCTGCAGGAGGACCCTGGAGGAGAGTCCTCTGCAGGAGGACCCTGGAGGAGAGTCCTCTGCAGGAGGAGGGTCCTCTGCAGGAGGAGAGTCCTCTGCAGGAGGAGAGTCCTCTGCAGGAGG
>NW_023268855.1:406-1253 GCF_013103735.1 Etheostoma cragini
CACACGCACGCACACGCACAGAGACACACACACACACACACACACGCACACGCACAGAGACACACACACACACAGACACACACACACATACACACACACACACACACACAGGGACACACACACAGTTACAATCTGGTGATCTGACTGATCATTAACTCATAATAACAATAATAATAACTTTATATTTTAAGAGAAACTGATTGACAGTTGTATTTGTAAAACCAGAAACAGTTTTTTCTTCATTTAATGATCACATGTGTGTTATTTTGGGTTCTGTGTGCTGAGGGCGGAGCAGGAAGTGAGCCTACTTCAGGATGGTCCAGTTGGGCTCGACGCCGGTGACGGTCGGGTCCTCGGTGTAGGCGTACTTCACCTCCGAGCTCGTCACCTCCGCCCTGTCAATCATCAGGCGGACGGGGGCGGGGCCAGAGCCCGACAGGGAGGCGGGAGTTATGCAGATGATCTCCCGATTGGTCCGTCTGGGAGAGAGGAAGAGGGAGGAGATCATTGATGCTCCATCACATGATGGATGGGCGCTCGCCGACCAATGGGAGGAGAGTGCGGATGGGAGTCGCACGCTCAGATTTAAACGTTTACGACATAACTGTCACGCTGAAATTAGTGAAATAATAAAGTTTCCTCATTACAAACGGTGTAGCTATCTATGGTTGATTGATGCTAACGTTAGCTCAAAACACCATTCAACTGACCGCCTTTGTTGTGTTTGATGCTAACCTGTAGCTAAGCTAGCAGTGAACCTCGGAGGCTACTTCAGACGCTACAGAAGTCTCTCGTTAGCATCTCGTTAGCATCTCGGAGGCTACTTCACACGCTACAGAAGTCTCTC
>NW_023268856.1:0-1018 GCF_013103735.1 Etheostoma cragini
GATGCTCTCAGTGGGGCCTCGGTAGAACGTGGTCCTGATGGCTGGTGGAGCACTTACTCGTACAGGCGGCGCTGAGCTCTCTTCACCAGTGATGCAGTGTTGGTGGTCCAGGAGAGTTCTTCACTGATGTGCACCCCCAGGAGTTTGGTGCTGTTCACTCTCTCCACCGCAGCACCGTCGATGGTCAGTGGCAGGCGTTGGATGTGACCTCTCCGGAAGTCAACAACGATCTCCTTAGTCTTGCTGTTGTTCAGCAGGAGGTTGTTGTCCCTGCACCACGTGGTCAGAAGGTCGACCTCCAACCTGTCGACCTTGAGTCTCGTCACCAAGGTTGACGGGACTCAATACAGGTTGGACTCAATACAGGTTGGACTTTAAACGCGCCAACTACGAACGAACTAAACCAAAGAGTGCACTCAGGTTGAAATGAGTAAAGACTAAACGGCCCGGGTCTTTCTGTTTCCTATTTTCTTTTTATATTGGGGGATGTCTCTGTACTAAGGTGAACTAAATCTGCATTCACTGAATACAAAAAAAATCGAAAAGAGATACTGTGTTGCTGTTGTTTCTCAATTTTCTGTAAAGTTGAATGGGTTAATATGGAGTATTAAGTTGATCTTATTTGAGGTTATTAAACCAGGGTTGTTCTCCTGGCCTCTCATTAATTGCTAAATCATAACGAGAGTCATATCTCACCCTAGACAGATCTATTATACACCGAGATGTCTCCTTCACCATTTAACCAAGCAGGCAGTACACAAGCGTAGCATTGTGACAGCTGTTATTCATATTATGAGCCATGGGTGACAGGGTTACACACACAATACACACACACTATACATACAGACACACACACACACTATACATACCACACAATACACACACACTATACATACAGACACACACACACACTATACATACCACACAGACACACACACTATACATACCACACAGACACACACACTATACATACCACACAATACACACACTATACATACCACACACACACACACACACT
>NW_023268857.1:0-1499 GCF_013103735.1 Etheostoma cragini
CGCGTGTTGGCAACGCTCCAGGACTAGTAGCGGGACAAAAACCTAAGAAGACTAATAATAAGTATGATAATAGGTTGTTGATTAATATAATATGAATAAGTTGTGAGACGTGATGACCTCACCTCTTGTGGCACTCGGGGCAGGTGTGTGCGTCCCGTGCGGCGTGCAGCAGCGCGTGGCGTCTCAGAGACGAGGACGAGGAGAACGTCTTCCCGCAGGCGCTGCAGCCGTGCGGCCGGGCTCCGGCGTGGCGCCTCTCGTGGGCCAGCAGGGCGCCGCGCCGGTGGAAGCCCCGCCCACAGGCGCCGCACAGGAACGCCCGCGCCTCGCCGTGCGCCGCGGCGTGCACCTTCAGGTGCGCCGCCTGGGTGAAACCGCGGCCGCACACCCGGCAGGTGAAGGGGCGGAGCCCCGAGTGGACGAGGCGGTGGCGCCGCAGGTTGGACGCCACGCTGAAGCCACGCCCACAGGTGGAGCAGGTGAAGGCCTTCTCGCCGGTGTGGACGCGGCGGTGCACCGTCAGCCCGCTGCGGCTGGAGAAGCTCCTCCCACAGGTGGAGCAGGCGTGGCGCCGCTCGCCCGTGTGCGTTCGCAGGTGGGCGCCCAGGCCCCCCCGCTGGCTGAAGCTCCTCCCACAGACGCCGCAGCTGAACGGGCGCAGGCCGCCGTGCACGCTCTGCTGGTGCACGTGCATGCTGCGCCGCGTGGTGAAGCCTTTAGCACACACGGGACATGTGAAGGGTTTCTCCTTCAGGTGGACTCTCTGGTGGACAGACAGGCGGCTGGGGGACAACCAGGGACATCATTACACACACACACACACACACACACACACACACACACACACACACACACACACACACATACACACACGTGTATATAAAAACTAGAACTTTCTAAAAACCTGAAACTTAAACCAGCACTCACTCTGAAAACTAATTATAATAGACTCTAACGAGCTCACCTTGGTTTGGAGAACTCTTTCCCACACTCGTCACACCTGAGGCAGCCGCCCGTCTTCTGACAGGTGAGTCTGTGCTGGACGAGGACGCACCTGGCCGCCAGCGTCTCGCCGCAGGCCGAGCAGGTGAGCGTGCGCAGGTGGCCGGGGGTGCCGAACCCCTTCCCGCAGGCGGGGCAGCTGAAGGTCTGGGTGCTGGACGCCGCAGGGGGCTGCTCTGATTGGCTGTTTTCACCTGGAGGGGCGCCCGATTGGTGTCTTGCCTCCACCTGAGGGTCTCCTTCAGCTGCAGGGGGGGCCGAGTCCTGCTGAGGCTCGAGTGCAGCGTCTGTAGACAATGACAAGGAGAAGGAACTGCCAATTAGTGGCCATTTAATGTTGGACACACCAGACTCCATGTATATAATCACTACTTTTATCATCGTAGAACACACTTCATTCAATGAGGACAGAAACTAAATAAAACTACCTAAAGCCGTCTTGGTTCATCTTTCCACTGTTCCACCAATCACCACTCTGGTCTGGTTGGAATAAACTC
>NW_023268858.1:0-1337 GCF_013103735.1 Etheostoma cragini
CTGATATGCCCTGCTACACCCTGTAATGCCCTGATACACCCTTTAATGTCCTGATATGCCCTGCTACACCCTGTAATGTCCTGATATGCCCTGCTACACCCTGTAATGTCCTGATACACCCTGTTATGCCCTGATATGCCCTGCTACACCCTGTAATGCCCTGATACACCCTTTAATGTCCTGATATGCCCTGCTACACCCTGTAATGCCCTGATACACCCTGTTATGCCCTGATATGCCCTGCTACACCCTGTAATGCCCTGATATGCCCTGCTACACCCTGTAATGTCCTGATATGCCCTGCTACACCCTGTTATGTCCTGATATGCCCTGCTACACCCTGTAATATCCTAATTTTGTCACCATTCGGCCCTTTTTTCTGTTTGTAAGCTCTGTTGTTCTGTTTTTCCGGATATTACAATAAATCTCCTTTTTGGTTCCCTGTGGATGTCCTGACACCCTGAGACACTACGGGACGTACCAGTGAGACATGTTGGATGTGGCTGTCTTACCTTCAGAGTGAGAGAGAGGTGCGGAGACGGAGCGCACTCCACTTCCTCCTGAACCTCCGAACGAGGACTTCCTGCCAGAAAGAAAAGTAACGAGTTCAAAGGCTGATTCATAGCGTAAAAATTAAAATAAATCTATAGAAAAACTAGCTGTATACATGAACAATATCCATCAACAGAGACAAAAAACCACTCACAACTATAATAAAAATAGTAATAAAAATAAACCAATAAAATAATAATAAATAGTAATGATTACAAAAATAAATACAAAATAAATAATAATAATAATAATTAAAATAATAATTAAAATAAAATAAATAATAATATATAGTAATGATTATAAAAATTTAATATAAAATAAATTAAAAAATAATAATAAAAAAATAGTAATAATTATAAAAATAAATTAAAATTAAATTAAAATAGAAATAATTATAAAAATAAAAATAAAAAAATAACACTGTCCTCCTGTAGTCATGGAAACATCATGGACAGCCCCAGCTACCCAAACAGGACTTTTACTCAGAAGACCCGTGTCCAAAGCGTATGTGTGCATGCATGCGTGCGTGGTACCTGGCTGGGGGATCTCGAGGTCGGTGGTCTGCTGGACGTTGGTCCTTCCGGGCCTCGGGTCGAAGGCGGGCACCAGAGCGGAGAACTGTCTCTTCAGGACGAAGTCGTCGTCCCACGTCCTCCTGCGACCTCCTTTGGTCTCGTACTCCTCCTCCTCCTGGGGGGAAGAGACGGCACACACTCATCTGTCATGCTGCCAGGGGAGTGATGCTCTACAGCGGGGGGGAATCGACTGGGGGGGGGGGGGGGGGG
>NW_023268859.1:0-1271 GCF_013103735.1 Etheostoma cragini
TACACGCTAGTTAACATTAACATAGACACAGGCTAATTACTGCTAACTTACACGCTAGTTAACATTAACATAGACACATGCTAATTACTGCTAACTAACACGCTAGTTAACATTAACACAGACACAGGCTAATTACTGCTAACTTACACGCTAGTTAACATTAACATAGGCACAGGCTAATTACTGCTAACTTACACGCTAGTTAACACTAACATAGGCACAGGCTAATTACTGCTAACTTATATGCTAGTTAACATTAACATAGACACAGGCTAATTACTGCTAACTCCCATGCTAGTTAACATTAACACAGACACAGGCTAATTACTGCTAACTCCCATGCTAGTTAACATTAACACAGACACAGGCTAATTACTGCTAACGCCGTCTGTCTCGTCCACAGAACAAAGACGAGCCGGAGAGAGAGCGGGACGACGAGAAGCCGCCGTCGAGGCCTCCGGGGGCGAGGCGAGGCCGTCCTCAGATCAGGACGCCGCCCACCGGCCCGGCGGGACGCAGCGTCTCTAAGACGCCCAGCTCCGAGGGACGCTCCAACGGCCGTAGCAGCCGGACGGAGACGCCGTCCAGCATGGCCAACGGAGACAGTAAGTCACACTGAGCACGCTCAGACCTGCAGAGTCCTCTGTCACCGCCCAATGGGAGGAGAGAGCAGGTCTGAGTCGCGCATGTGTCAGTTAGCGACAAGTAGCCTCCCAGATGCTAACTAGAGACTTCTGTAACGTCTGAAATAGCCTCCGAGATGCTAACGACATGCTAACTAGAGACTTCTGTAACGTTTGAAGTAGCCTCCGTTATGCTAACGAGAGACTTGTGTAACGTCAACACAGTAAAAATGGACATAATTAACGAAGTTGGTTCACTGCTAGCTTAGCTACAAGTTAGCACAACGAAGTCTGTCAGTTGAATGGTGTTTTGAGCTAACGTTAGCATCAATCAACCATAGATAGCTACAGCGTTTCTGAAAAGATTTCATCTTCTGTTGTTTTTATTGAGAAACTTTATTATTTCATTGATTTCCCTAATTTCCGTACGACGTTGTGTCGTAAACAGTTTAAATCTGAGCGTGCTCAGATCACATCTGCTCTCTCCTCCCATTGGTCGGAGACGTCCTCTGTGGCATCAGCAACGGCACACAGGTGGCGCTATAGATATAGATATTTATATCTATATTAATATCTCTGTGTGTGTGTGTGTGTGTGTGTGTGTGTGTGTGTGTGTGTGTGTGTGTGTGTGTGTGTGTGTGTGTGTGT
>NW_023268860.1:0-1170 GCF_013103735.1 Etheostoma cragini
ATAAATATATATATATATATAAATAATATAAATCATTAAGAACTAATTATAATCCTTAGTGCGTTCCCTCCTTCTTCTCCTCTAGGTGGCGGTAAAATGGACCGGACGAGACGTAGGGACCGTAGAAGAAGAGAAGCGGAAGTAAACAACAACAGCAGCTGCTTTAGCTGGAAGTGAGTGTTAATAATAATATTTTAATAATATCTTTAAAAATAGTTCAACGCGGTAGGGAACATGACGCAACGATGCACACGGCTTCTCCTCACAGGTTAACAAGCTCCGGTGAGCATCGCGCTAGCATCACGCTAGCAGGGTATTAGCAGGGCGCTAGCAACACGCTAGCATCGCGCTAGCATCACGCTAGCAGGATATTAGCAGGGCGCAAGCATCACGCTAGCATCGCGCTAGCATCACGCTAGCAGGGCATTAGCAGGGCGCAAGCATCACGCTAGCATCGCGCTAGCAGGGCACTAGCATCGCGCTAGCATGGCACTAGCATCGCGATGTTTATTTTCTTATCTCAGAGCTTAAGATTCACTAAATAAAGTATTAATATCTTTATTTAGTCACGTGACATGTTCATGAGTTAAACTAATGTCACCATGCAGAGTTAAAACATTTTTAGCTCTGCATGTAGTATATTTCATACCTAAAATATTACATATTTTATATAAAAATGATTAGATTAGATAATACTTCATTCAGATTCCCTTGTAACAGCAGCAGTTTTTCAGTAAAAACAAACCAACAACAGATAATATGAAAAAAGTACTGAAATAATGTAAAGCTTTATATTGTTTTATCATTATGTTATTATATAATATAATGTAATTTTAATGTAAAATAAAGTAAAGTGAGGTGGCCGTAGTAAGAAGGTTACCAGGTTCTCCCGTCAGCACCAGGTTCTCCAGTCAGCACCAGGTTCTCCAGTCAGCACCAGGTTCTCCAGTCAGTACTAGGTTCTCCAGTCAGCACCAGGTTCTCCAGTCAGCACCAGGTTCTCCAGTCAGTACCAGGTTCTCCATCCAGCACCATGTTCTCCACTCAGCACCAGATTCTCCAGTCAGCGCCAGGTTCTCCAGTCAGTGCCATGTTCTCCAGTCAGCGCCAGGTTCTCCAGTCAGCACCAGGTTCTCCAGTCAGCACCAGGTTCTCCAGTCAGCACCAGGT
>NW_023268861.1:0-1338 GCF_013103735.1 Etheostoma cragini
ATAATTTGATGAAATGTTGAAATGCTATAAGAAGGCCATATTTTTGGCTTTCAGACAGTTGGAGTCAACTCAGGTTTTTTTGGCCATGTCTGGTACCATTCAACTCGTCTGTTTACTGGCTACACAGGGATGCCAGTTTTATGACCATTCCTTCTAATTGGTGCGTTCTACTGTCATTCTTTCCCACGTGGGCCCAATGGGGGCTGTGCGATATGATTGGCTTAGTTTGAGTGTATCTCTTGATAGAATCATGCTATTGGCTAGCAACCAGGTCCATTGGAACGTGCTGGCACCACAGATTACAATGACGTGTCGACATGCTTTCTAGCGCGCACAGGGAAAAAGTTACACGCGATCAAAACCGAGAAATGATGCATGATCCCAATTTCGAACCACCAGTGGTACATTGTGTGCGAGCAGGGAGGGCCGGTCCCTGGTCTCACACAATCCCTTGGTGAGTCCGACGTCCTGCTTCGAAACCACGTTTTCGAAACAGGAGAGCCGCTCTCAAAATATGAGCTCAATACGTGACAAAAACCGGTTATACAATTGATAAATTGAACACAAAACAAGGATAATAGTTAATACAACAGTGTATCAACAAGTTATATAAGTGACCCACTCAGCTGTTGTCAAGGAACATAATGCAAACTAACTTTTTCCTCCACAGCTCGGGACGCACAAACACACGAGACGTGCACGTATCACGCAACGGCTGTCGCTCCAAAGACACGCAACAACATCAAAAAAACACTAACTTGATGAAAAAAAACTTGCATTGTACATTTCTATCTTCACATTTTTTGCCAATCATCAACCAACCGAGCTACGAAATCCATAAAATTGAAGGTAAATCGTGTTTTTGTTACATTTACTTTTACATTTCATATATTTCATTTCTCGTGTCATTTATTAATGAGGCAGGTTCAAGGCCTGAAACACCGACCACGCGCCGAATGCGGATGAATTTAGGTATTGGCGGGTCCAACTGTCAATCAACCGGCCTCCTTGGCAGCCAATGAAAAAGGAGCGATTATATATATATATATATATATATATATATATATATATCATACATACATGTGTGTAAATGTGTGTATGTGTGTATATGGATGCATATGTGTGTATATGTGTGATGTGTGTGTTTATATAAATATATAAATATATATGTATGTGTGTATAAGTATGCATGTGTGTGTCTATGTGTGTATATGTGTGTAATCTTTGCACCACATGTGATCACACCAGACATCTCCGCTGCTGATTTACGTTCCAATGCTGACCTAAATTTTTCTGCCGTCATTTGCCACCCGTGAGCAATAAGAAGCCCCCCCCCCC
>NW_023268862.1:0-1081 GCF_013103735.1 Etheostoma cragini
TTTTGTCCCTTTTTCAATGTCGCCGGTGCGTTTTTTGATGTTTTTTCCCAAAGTTATTTGATATTTCTAATGTTGACATTTTCTTATTTCCCATTTGTTGTGATAAAAAACCTAAAAACGGGTGAAATTTGACCCGAGGACAACACGAGGGTTACATTTCAACCCGCTGGGAGCCGGATCCCGTCCGGCCCGATGAGCGAATCTCCTCCTGTACGCCGACGACGCCGTCGTATCTGTCGCAGGTCGTTTGTAATTTGGGGACGGATGACAGACGAGACGTAAAAAAAGGATCCAAACAAAATCAGGTCGAGAGGTCGTTGTCGAACATCCGTCGAGAGCGTCTGCGATCCTGGAAATCCGGGCGGTGACGAGCGGCGGCGGCGGTGACGAGCGGCGGCGGCGGTGGCGGCGGCGGCTACGACCGTGCAACCTCAGAGAAACGGCGTTGACAGGGGTCAGTCGGGAACCCGCCGCCGAGGTCAGAGACGTGGCCGCCGAGTCGCGGCGCCGGCTCACGCTTGAAGAACAACGTGGGCGACCCGTCACACTCACTGACACGCTGTCACATCCCATCAGGCGTCTCCTCAAACTATCCGTGAATCCTTTGACAGAGTTTTTCGTGCTTCACGAGACAGTAAATCTGCAAAAAAACAACATTTGTGAAAGTCAGATGTCATTCAGATTTCACATAACAGACTTATTATATTATACACTAATCATAATAAAGACAAGTGTATTATTACAAGGGTTTTTACTGAGCTGAACATGAGGACAACATGAGGACAACATGAGGACAACATGAGGACAACATGAGGACAACATGAAGGCAACATGGGAATAACGTGAGGACAACATGAAGACAACATGGGAATAACGTGAGGACAACATGAAGACAACATGGGAATAACGTGAGGACAACATGAAGACAACATGAGGACAACATGAAGACAACATTAGGACAACATGGGAACAACATAGGGACAACATGAAGACAACATGAGGACAACATGAGGGCAACATGAAGACAACATGAGGACAACATAAGGGCAACATGAGGACAACATGAAGACAACATGAGGAC
>NW_023268863.1:0-1132 GCF_013103735.1 Etheostoma cragini
CCACACTACCCAGACTCCCCAGACCATCCAGACTACCCAGACCACCCAGACTCCCCAGACCATCCAGACTACCCAGACCACCCAGACTATCAAGACCAGCCAGACCCCCAAACCAGCCAGACTACCCAGACCACCCAGACCAGCCAGACTACCCAGACCACCCAGACTCCCCAAACCACCCAGACTACCCAGACTATCCAGACTCCCCAGACCACCCAGACCAGCCAGACTGCAGCTAAATGTTCCTTGTTGTTGTTGCTGTAAACGGAGCCGTCCGTCTGCAGAGAGTTGGACGTCATGCGAGCCGCGGACACCGGAGGACGTCACTGGTTTCCACTGCCGCCGGTCACCAGACACCCGAACGCACCGTGTAACTCAATCAGCACGGCTCTGCTGACGTTAATCATTCATAAAGCGCCGTGTCTTTGTGTGTCTCTCTGTCACCACGTCCACCCAGAGAACTTATTCAACACTGCATAAATACTCCGTTACAGTCAACGTCCTGCAGGGAAATACTTCAGTAAAAGTCTGTAAGTATCACAGGAAATATTCAAAGTACAGAACTCTCCTCCCGTTGTAGAACGTGTACATTATACACAATATTTCTCTCTGAAATGTACTGGAGTAGAAGTAGACAGTAACATGAAAAGACTCAAGTAAAGTAAAAGTACCTCAACATTTGGACTGAAGTACTGGTTGCAACAGTCCAAACCAGAACAGCAGAAAAAGACAAGCTTATTGAGCCTGCAGATGTCCCCACAGAAGTTCCCACAGTAGTAAAGATCATGAACGCACCATGCCTAGCCAGATTCAACCCAGAATGCAACACGCAGTTACTAAGTACATTTACTGCTGTCCAGGAACGTTTGTCCTCTACAGCGCTGCAAATAAAGTCTCACATGTCCAGACTCTTGTCCATAATGTAGAGAGACAAGAGTAGAGAGTAGTACGCAGAGACAACAGTAGAGAGACCTCAGTAGAGAGACAAAAGTAGAGACAACAGTAGAGAGACATCAGTAGAGACAACAGTAGAGAGACATCAGTAGAGAGACAACAGTAGAGAGACAAAAGTAGAGACAGCAGTAGAGAGACATCAGTAGAGACAACAGTAGAGAGACATCAGTAGAGAGAC
>NW_023268864.1:0-1074 GCF_013103735.1 Etheostoma cragini
ATACTATGATTTTTTTATGGCTTTTTTCGATGTACTATACTATGACCTTTTGTGATTTTTTTCAATGTACTATACTATGACTTTTTTTTAATCTTTTGGACATGCAATGCTATGGCTTTTATTGACATACTGTACTATGACTATTTATGACTTTTTAAATGCACTATACTGTGACTTTTTAGGAATTTTTTCGATGTACTATACTATGATTTTTCATGGCTTTTTCGATGTACTATACTATGACCTTTTAAGATTTATTTTGATGTACCATAGTATGACTTTTTTTGACTCTTTTGGACATACAATACTATGACTTTTATCGATGTACTATACTAAGATTTTTTTATTACTTTTTTCAATGTACTAAACTATGACCTTTTGTGATTTTTTTTGATATGTTTTGTTGATGTGCTATACTATGACTTTTTCCGGGATTTTTAGACATACAATACTATGACTTTTATTGACATACTATTCTATGACTTTTCATGACTTTTACCAATGTACTATGCTATGACTTATTATTACTTTTTTCGATGTACTATACTATGACTTTTTATCACTTTTTTCTATACCATGCCCTTTTTTGACTTTTTTAGACATACAATACTATGGCTTTAATCGACATACTATACTATGATTTTTTATGACTTTTTTCGATGTACTATACTCTGACTTTTTTTACTCTTTTGGACATACAACACTATGACTTTTATCGACATACTATGACTTTTCATGACTTTTATCAATGTACTATGCTATGACTTATTATGACTTTTTTCGATGTACTTTACTATGACTTTTTATCACTTTTTTCGACGTACTATACCATGCCCTTTTTTCACTTTTTTAGACATACAATACTATGGCTTTTATCGACATACTATACTATGACTTTTTTATGACTTTTTTCGATGTACTATACTATGACTTTTTTAACTTTTATAAACATACAACACTATGACTTTTATCGACATACTATTCTATGACTTTTCATGACTATTATCAATGTACTATGCTATGATTTACTATGACTTTTATGATGTACTTTACTGTGACATTTTATTACTTTTT
>NW_023268865.1:0-1093 GCF_013103735.1 Etheostoma cragini
ACACACCTCTACGTGCTGACTTGCAGAGTGGGCATGGGGGGGGGGGGTCACAACATTTCTTCTTCCAGTCCACCAGATAAAACCATTAAAAGCTGCTTATGGTCGTGTCTCCACGTTTGTAACCATAGCAGCTCTAGTTCTGGTGGAGATAAACAACCAGCTCAGATGTTGGCTAACACACGGTTAAATGGGCTGGTTGGAAACAGAAAGGTCTCTCAAGGGGGCAGGAATGAATGAATGAATGAATGAATGAATGAATGAATAAAGGAAGGAATGAATGGATGAATGAATGAATGAATGAAGGAAGGAAGGAAGGAAGGAAGGAAGGAAGGAAGGAATGGATGAATGAATGAATGAATGAAGGAAGGAAGGAAGGAAGGAAGGAATGGATGAATGAATGAATGAATGAATGAAGGAAGGAAGGAATGAATGGATGAATGAATGAATGAATGAATGAAGGAAGGAAGGAATGAATGAATGACGGATGAAGGAATGAAGGAAGAAATAAAGGAATGAATGAATGAATGAATGAATAAAGGAAGGAAGGAAGGAATGAAGGAAGGAATGAATGGATGAATGAATGACGGATGAAGGATTGAATGAAGGAAGGAAGGAAGGAAGGCATGGATGAATGAAGGAATGAATGCATTATTTAAGGAATGAATGAATGAATGCATTTATAAATGAATGGATGAATAAATGAAGGAATGAATGAATGAATGAATGCATATTGAAGGAATGAATGAATGAATGAATGACGGATGAAGGAATGAAGGGAGGAATGAAGGAAGGAATGAATGAATTAATGCATTATTAAAGGAATGAATGAATGAATGAATGAATGAATGAATGAATGAATGGATGAATGGATGAACGAAGGAGTGAGTGAATGAAAGCAGCTGAAGTTGTTCTGAACTCTTCTGGATGGAAAGAGAAAAGAAGAAAAAATAAAGAAAGGAAGTCTCAGAGGTTTGAAGAGAGATAATTAACTCACTGACGACACAAACACACACACACAGATACACACAAACACATACAGGCACACACACACACGCACACACACACACACACACACACACACACACACACACAC
>NW_023268866.1:0-1323 GCF_013103735.1 Etheostoma cragini
AGAGAGAGGTACATCTTCACTGATGATAGTCAGCAACCCAACAGATACCTGGGCCCATGCCTCCTCACTGTCAGAATCCTGTATACAACCAAACACAAAGATTAACAGGTAAACGTTGATTGGCATTAGCAATTGTCATCAAGTCATCTGTCAGGTCAACACTTCCCTCCAGCCTATTAAGTTTTTACTTTACACCCAGCTAACAGACATCCTCTAAAAAACAGCTTTATCTTAATACAAACTTTATTCAGATGTTATTGCTGTTATAGTTATTCTTTTTGAGAGAGAGAAATGTTCTACCTCTTGTGCAAAACCAACAATTACAGCATGGCAAGTGGGCTTAGCATTGTTGCACTCAGCAGTGCAACCCTGTGACATGGACTACAAATGGAGTTGGTTAAGTGGCTGCTTCATCGTTTGTTTAGGGTTTTTGTTGTTTTATCTCGTTTTTCTCACCTTGCTGACATACACTGAATTTTGTTCTGAGCTCACAGTGAAATACAGTATGTGCTCTTTTAAGATATGAGAACTTACAAATGAGGTGTTGTAGAAGTTACTGGGGTCGTCACCAAGCAGAACAGGGATGCCTTGAAGAACAAGGGTACGCACTGCTGTCACATCTGGTTTCTAGAAGTGGATAGAACAAATAAAGTTCAAGAATATGAAACATTCCAAAGTTACAATACAAACCCATTTTTAAAAGTGCACATTAAAAAGGTGTCATCATGTATGCGTAACAATGCAAGAGAACAGTTCCTGATTGGAGTAGTTATTTGAAGATCTAATGCACAGCATAAACGTAAGTCTGTAGACTGACCCTTGAATCAATTTGCTGCACAATCTCAGCCAGTTTCCCCCCAACACTTCCTTTCTTGGACTTGAAGATGGTGACAATGCGTGGTGTGTAGCTGTCAACAGCACCAAAAAAGTAATTCTCCAGGTTTGTTGTAGCTATTCTGTTGAACTCAGCAAACACCTACAAGACAAAGAAAAACATTTAAGAAAGACCTAAAACCTAATTGCACACTTAATCATAACAGAATACAAAAAAAGCATAACAATATCAGTACGTACTTGTCTCTCTGTAAAAAGAGCTGGCCAGTGCTCCTTCAGGGTTTTCACTGGAGGTTCAGCCTCCACAATCGCCAGTCTCCGCAGTGAGAAGGTCAGTCTGAATTCTACATCAACTGAGAAGTTTGGAATCTCAAAAAACTCTGGCCACTTGTCTTGTTGATGATGATGAGCTGTATGTCGACAGAATCTCTGTATCATCTGAGACATCAGAAATGCTGGTGGTGGAAGAAGGCACAAGTGTCAGTGTCA
>NW_023268867.1:0-1293 GCF_013103735.1 Etheostoma cragini
AAAAAAGCGATTAAAAAGCCATAGTTAGCATGGTGAAAAAAGGGATAAAAAAGCCATAGTATAGTATGTCGAAAAAAGACATAAAAAAGACATAGTATAGTATGTCGAAAAAAACCATTAAAAAGCCATAGTATTGCATGTCAAAAAAAGCGATAAAAAGCCATAGTATATAGTATAGCTAAAAATGCGATAAAAAAGCTTAAGTATAGTAAGTCGAAAAAAACGATAAAAAAGCCATAGTATAGTATGTCGAAAAAGTGACAAGAAAGCCATAGTATAGTATGTCAAATAAAGCCATAAAAAAGCCATAGTATAGTATGTCGAAAAAGTGACAAGAAAGCCATAGTATAGTATGTCAAATAAAGCCATAAAAAAGCCACAGTATAGCATGTTAAAAAAGGGATAATCAGCAATAGTATAGTATAAGACAAAAGCCATAAAAAAGCCATAGTATGCATATCGAAAAAATTGATTAAAAAGCCATAGTATAGTAGGTCGAAAAATGCGATAAAAAGACATAGTTTAGCAGGTAAAAAAAAGGGATAAAAAGCAATAGTATAGTATGTCGAAAAAAGCTATGTAAAAGCCATAGTATAGTAAGTCGAAAAAAGCGATAAAAAAGCCACAGTATAGTATGTCGAAAAAAACGATAAAATCCATAGTATTGCATGTCGAAAAAATTGATTAAAAAGCCATAGTATAGTATGTCGAAAAATGCAATAAAAAGCCATACTATAGCATGTAAAAAAAGGGATAAAAAGCAATAGTATAGTATGTCGAAAAAAGCGATGAAAAAGCCATAGTAGAGTAAGTCGAAAAAAGCGATAAAAAAGCCACAGTATAGTATGATGAAAAAAACGATAAAAAAGCCATAGTATAGTATGTCGAAAAAGTGACAAGAAAGCCATAGTATAGTATGTCAAATAAAGCCATAAAAAAGCCATAGTTTAGTATGTCGAAAAAAGCCATAAAAAAGCCATAGTATAGTTTTCGAAAAAAGCCATAAAAAAGCCATAGTATAGTATGTCGAAAAATGCGTTAAAAAGCCATAGTATTGCATGTCGAAAAAAGCGATTAAAAAGCCATAGTATAGTATGTTGAATAATGCGATAAAAAGCCATAGTATAGCATGTTAAAAAAGGGATAAAAAGCAATAGTATAGTATGCGAAAAAAAGCCATAAAAAAGCCATAGTATAGTAGGTCGAAAAATGAGATAAAAAGCCATAGTATAGTAGGTCGAAAAATGAGATAAAAAGCCATAGTATAGCATGTAAAAAAAAGGGATAAAAAGC
>NW_023268868.1:0-2026 GCF_013103735.1 Etheostoma cragini
TGTGTGTGTGTGTGTGTGTGTGTGTGTGTGTGTGTACTAACTTGGGGGGCTTCTCCACGGTCCGGTACGTGTTGAAGGCCTGCAGCTGCTGCTGGACGCCCAGCAGCGAGTTGGAGAACTTCCTGTTGTTGAGGATGATGATGGTCTGCTCGATCCACTCCAGCAGGTCCGCCGCCAGACACTCGTACTTCTCCACCATGGTCTCCGTCTCGATGGCGTTGTCCAGCACCTGGACGGACAGACGGCCTCCGTCAGGTTGCTACGGGTTACGGAGATCTGCCTAGCGCAGCTGTCGGTACACGGCCCGATAATCGCCGTTAGCCTCCATTCGGAGAGCCGACGCTAGTTTGGCTAACAGCTAATTCAGCTAACAGCTAATTTGGCTAACCGCTAGCTAGCTGAGACAGCATGGAAAAGTCGGTCGCTGACCAATGGGAGGAGAGGGCAGAGGTGAGTCTCATGCTCAGATTTAAACGGTCTACGACATAACTGCAGGGCTGTAGTCAAGACCACCTTGGTCGAGTCCAAGACAAGTCTAAGAACAGGACTAGTCGAGTCCAAGACAAGTCTAAGACCAGGACTAGTCGAGTCCAAGACAAGTCTAAGACCAGGGCTAGTCGAGTCCAAGACAAGTCTAAGACCAGGGCTAGTCGAGTCCAAGACAAGACCGAGTCCAAAAAGGTTTGAGTCAGAGTTAAGACAAAAAAGGTCTTCTGCATAACGGTCTTAAAACAATCATTTTGGGTTTCCCTTTCCCTCCAATATTATTATTATTATCAACATAGTAAAGACACCTGGACTCGGTCAAGACCAAAAGCCATATCTGGCAAGACCAGTTGCCGAGACTGAGACAAGTCTGAGTCCAAATACTAGCGAGTCCGAGACAAGTCCGAGACCAGGGAAAAACGGTCTAGAGTCCGGACTACAGCCCTGCATGACTGTCATACTGAGATTAGTGACATCCATGAACAACTTATACGCTCGTTAGCATCTTATACGCTCGTTAGCATCTTATACGCTCGTTAGCATCTTATACGCTCGTTAGCATCTTATACGTTCATTAGCATATTATACGCTAGTTAGCATCTTATACGTTCATTAGCATATTATACGCTAGTTAGCATCTTATACGCTCGTTAGCATCTTATACGTTCATTAGCATATTATACGCTAGTTAGCATCTTATACGCTCGTTAGCATCTTTTTATGCTACTTGTCGCAAAGTGTCAAAATGTACATTCAACTTTTCAGCATGTCGGCACCAGAAACAGCCGCGTTCAAAGGGAGGACAGGAAAAGTAGAGTAAGATATTACTGTTGGTACTCCATCCGTCCTGCACGTGGACAGATGACGATGAATGAAGGTTCACCACACTGCACCACCTGTTCCACAGTAGCCGTCAGCTCCAACCGGGAAGCCAACGCAAGTTTCGCTAACAGCTAATTCAGCTAACCGCTAGCATAAAAAAATAGCACAAAAAAACCTTAGTGAAGATTAAATGTGTACAACAGTTTCCTGACCTTCCCGATGCGTTTGCCCTCCACCTTCAGCGCCTTCATCTTGGAGAAGTAGTGGTAGTACGTCACCACGTAGGTGATGACCGACTTCTCGTCAGGGTGGTCCACGCTGATGTCTGCAACGCATCTCACAGTTAACCTCCCGCTGGCCTACATCGAGCTTGTTACTTTCTTATATACAATACTTAATATCGGATTTATTTATTTCAGTTTTAATATTAGTACTCCTATTATAATGTTACTGTGACTTTAAGAGAGTAGACTTATTAGATTTAAAGTGGCAGTATAATCCATGACTATGAAAGCAGAACTACTATTCTAATGTTACTGTGTCTTTAAGAACGGGGTCGGCGTCTCACCCTCGGGGTCCAGCAGCTTGGTGAGGCCCAGGTGCTGCTCCGCCAGGTTGAAGGCGTTCTGCAGGTTGTGATGAGCGTTGGACTTCTTCAGTTTGTCAAAGTCGATCAGATCGGGCCTTAAAACACAAAGGGGGGGGGGGGGGGGGGGGG
>NW_023268869.1:0-1287 GCF_013103735.1 Etheostoma cragini
CACACACACACACACAGACACACACAAACACACACACACACACACACAGACACACACACACACACACACAGACACACAGACACACACACACACAAACACACACAACACACAGGTCACTACGCAAACTGGAACAACTCCACAAATACAGGAAGTATGGCTGCACACAACGAGCAACATAAATAAATAGTATGATAAATAGACCTATTTCAGTAAATTGTAATAACTTTGTAAATGAGCATGTGTTCTGGATCACTTGATTAAAACTAAGCGTTACTGGATCAAAAAATCCAAAATACCCCCAGGAATATTAGGTGTACCACATGTGCCCTCTGGTAAAATGTGGGCGGAGCCAGATGAAAACAACACCTCCACACATGCAAACGCAGACCTGGTTTCTTAGGGAACCAATGAGTAAAACCTGATCTTTTGGACCCGAACATCTTTCTATCGGTTCTTTAGAAGCTGGAGTTCATCCAGAGAGAAACGCAACAGGAACACATGACCAGCCCTCGTGATGAGTCACCTGCAGAGCCTCGAAGATGGCCTTGCGGTACATGGACTGCTTGTTGTAGGTGGGCTGGTGGAAGGCCGAGGAGAAGGAGCTCAGCAGCATCAGCTTCTCCACACACACCTGCAACACCAACGGGGTCGGATGAAAACAGGGCAGGAAATACTGGAGGAACACGGGTTAAAAAGACACTCTAACCCTTAATCAGGGTCCTGTGTGAGCCACAGGAAGAATTAGTTATATATTATATTATATTAAATTAAATTACAATTTAAATTAAATTAAATTGTATTATCATATATTATCATATATTAAATTAAATTAAATTAAATTAAATTGTATGATCATATATTAAATTAAATTAAATTAAATTAAATTAAATTGTATTGTATTGTATTGTATTGTATTGTATTAAATTAAATTAAATAATATTATATTATATTATTAAGTAGATTGTACCAGTATTGGATCATTTTATTTTGGTACTCACCACAGAGAACTTCCCGTCTCCGAACCACATGACCCAGCGCGTCCCGTCTGCAGCTCGGCTCCGGCCGCTCATCAGCCAGGACACGATCCGGCCGGGCCACCAGGAGAACCCCCGCAGCTTCCCGAAGACCAGGACCCCGATGCCGAAACCCCGACCGTCCTGTCGGCACCGGAAACCACAAGTTCAGTTCAAGTCCAGTTTACATCTCCATCCATAGGGGGTGTATACTTATGCCCCTGTATTTTAACATAGGGGGGTGTATACTTATGCCCCTGTATTTTAACATAGG
>NW_023268870.1:0-1488 GCF_013103735.1 Etheostoma cragini
CCCCCCCCCCCCCCCCCAAACACACCTTCCACGTTGTGTGCGTGTCGCGTTAGGTCACGGCAGTTTCTATGACGACCAAGCCACGTCTCTCATCTGCAATGGAGAACGGACGCACAGTGCGTCGAGTGGTTACCAGCAGTGGAAAAACGCTATGAGTTAGCCGGGTGGCTATTGCTAACGCGCCGACCACCAGCCTGAACGAGCAGGTGTTAACGAGCAGGTGTTAACGAGCAGGTGTTAACGAGCAGGTGTTAACGAGCAGGTGTTAACGAGCAGGTGTTAACGAGCTAGTGGTGGCTGGCGAGCAGCTCGTCCAGGTCGGCCATCCACTCCTGGGTGCTCTGGCCCTTTAAGAGCGAGTCCACCAGCTCGCTCTCGCCGGCAAAGCTCCCCGACGCCACGTTGTATCCGAACGCCACCTGCTGCTGCTGCTGACTGGCAGTCCTGCTCACCTGGTAACCTTGGTTACACTGCAGCCCCTGGCGACCGTTGCCCTGCGGCTGTCCGAACGCCGCCATGTCGGGGAGGCTCTGATTGGCCGGTTGTTGAGTCTGCTGCTGTCCGAGGCTCTGAGCGTTGGGCGGCGCCCTCTGCTGCGCGGCGGCCATGTTCGTCTGCATCATCTGATGCACCCCCCGGCCTCCTATTGGACGCCCGCCGGGGTTCGTGTTGAAGGCCGCGGCGCCGGGCGCCATCTTGGGAACGCGAGACTGCTGCTGCACGTGGAAGGCGTTGGAGTTGTTGAAGGTGTTTGGCGGCAAACCGGCGTTACCGGAGGGCGTCTGGTCGCCTAGCTGCTGTTGCCAGGCGCCGCCCTGCGCGCCCTGCATGGCGCCGGGCAGACCGGGCCCCATGCTGCCCTGCATGGAGCCCGGCATGCGGGCGGCGGCGAGCTGCTGCTGCTGCTTCAACATGGCGGCGTTGGGCTGCGTCTTCAGGTGCTGCTGAGCCAGCAGGTTCTGCCTGTAGGAGGCGCTCATGGCGCCGAGCGGCTGGCGCTGCAGGCCGCCCTGCGGCGCCACGTGAAGGTTCATGTTGTTGTAGAGCACCTGTTGCACGTCCACGCCCCCCCTGCCTCCTACGGCCCCCCCTCCGACGCCCCCGCAGGACGACAGCCCGATGTCCGCCTGGCTCCCCGCGGAGGGCGGAGCTGCGCCACCTGCCGGCCCGCCGCCTTGCCCCATGCTCATACCCATCATGCCCTGGTTCTGGGGGAACATGCGCTGGGAGGGGGCGGGGCCTCCCATGGGGCCGACGCTGCCCATTGGCTGAGAGGACGCTGTGAAGCAGAAACACAGCATCACAAAATGGTGTCAAGTGTCAAGTTTAGCAACTTTATTAGCATCAGTGATGAACAAAATCCAACCTTTAAGGAGACCAATTTTCTTTGTGAATGAATAATGTTCCTTAAATAAATAAATATATAAATGTTCTTCCTTAAAATACAGTATACAACCCCTATGTTACACCCCCCCCCCCCCCCCCCCC
>NW_023268871.1:0-1476 GCF_013103735.1 Etheostoma cragini
GGGGGGGGGGCGGGGCTCTCTCGTTAGCATCCCATAGACTAACGGGATCGTGTCTCTTTGTGTCCACAGCTGTCCTCCGGTGCAGCGGCCTAGCGATGGTGTACGCCCAGTCGGTTGGTGTCCCTCCCTCCCTCTACTCTCCGTCCTTCATGTATCAGATGTCCTTGAACTTCTCTCAGAGAGACAACTCCACTGTCCTGGCAACCTTACCCACAACCGCCGCGTCCTCCTGCCCGTCCAACGGGACCGGCGTCTCCTACGAGCTGACCTCAGGCGAGGCCGCCATTTTGGGTTTGGTGTTCTCCGTCCTCTGGCTGGTCTCCATCCTGGGAAATGCGCTGGTCTGTTTGGTGGTCCACCGCAGCCGGCGGACCCAGTCCACCACCAACTACTTCGTGGTGTCCATGGCGTGCGCCGATCTGCTCATGAGCCTGGGCTGGGCGCCGTTCATCGTCCTGCAGGTGGCGTCGGGCCGATGGCCGCTGAGCGCCGGCGCCTGCAGGGCCGTGCGGTACCTGCAGCACCTGTGCCCCGGGGTGCAGGTCTACGTGCTGCTCTCCATCTCCGTGGACCGCTTCTACACCATCGTGTACCCGCTCAGCTTCAAGGTGTCCAGAGAGAAAGCCAAGAAGATGATCGTTGCGTCGTGGCTGTTCGACGCCGCCTTCGTGTCGCCCTGCGTCTTCTTCTACGGTTCCGCGTCTACCGGCGGCGGTCACTGTGACTTCTTCCTGCCGGACAGCTGGGGCGGTGTCGCCTACGCCGGCGTCCACTTGGTTCTGGGTCTCTTCGTCCCGGTGGCGCTGATCGTGTCCTTCTACCAGCGGGTCGTGCGCTACATCTGGAGGATCAGCGCCGACGGGCACACGGTGCGCCGCACCATGAACATCGTCCCGAGGACTAAAGTCAAGACCATCAAGATGTTCCTCATGCTCAACTCGGTGTTCTTCCTCACGTGGACGCCGTTCTACGTGGCCCAGCTGTGGCACCCGCGGGAGCCGGACGGGCCGAGCCGGCGGGGGCTGCTGGTCTTCACGGCCGTCGCCTGGCTCAGCTTCAGCTCCACGGCGTCCAAGCCGACCCTGTACTCCGTGTACAACGCCAACTTCAGGCGGGGCATGAGGGAGACCTTCTGCATGTCGTCCATGAAATGTTACCGTAGCAACGCTTACACCATCACGGCGAGCTCTCGGATGGCCAAGAAGAACTACATCGGCGTGGTGGAGATCCCGGTGCAAGCGAAGACCGTCGCCAAGGACTCGGTTTACGATAAGTTCGACCGAGAGGCGAAAGAGAAGAAGGTCGCCTGGACCACCAACGCCAACCCGCCCAACACGTTCGTCTAAGTCAGATTGGACAGTCTGGACAACTGTTAACATACAAAAAACAGCAAAACGTCGGTGTTGGGGGGGGGGGGGCTAGCTGATTGGTCGGGTGTCCCCACCCGGTGTTGGCGGGGGGGGCAGCTGATTGGTT
>NW_023268872.1:0-1080 GCF_013103735.1 Etheostoma cragini
CTGCGTCAGAAGGAGTTGGTGTCTATGGGCGTGGGCAGTAAGCCGTTCCTGGACATCCAGCCGAGCGCCGCCGCCATCAGCGACCGGGCTGTTCATTACATCATGAAGAGCAGAGGTACCTTCACAATAAGAGCTTCCCCTTCAAAATAAAATCAGAGGGAACCTTCACAATAAGTGCTACCCCTTCAAAGTAAGAGCTACCTCTTCACAATAACAGCTGCTCCTTCACAGTAAGAGCTACCTCTTCACAATAAGAGCTACCCCTTCACAATAAGAGCTGCTCGTTCACAATGAGAGCAGAGGTAACCGTTAATCATTTCAGAATAAGAGAGCAGTAAGTCTTTCAGAATAAAAGAGAGAAAACCCCTTCAGAATAAGAGCTGGGTTAACACATTCTTCAGGTAAACATGGTGTGACATCAGTGATCTTTTGAGTTTGGGTTGTTGTTAACATTATTTAATTAGTTAATCAAACGTGACGGTGCGGTGTGCAGGTGCCAGGACGCGGGCGTCCATCGCCGTCTCCGCCTTCGATCACTCGCACCCCTTCAGACGAGGAGCCGTGACCTCTGACCCCTCTGGACCGTCTTCATCTGGACTGCTGGGACCGCTCAACCTGCACATGTACAGGTACACACACACACACACACACACACACACGGATACCAACACACACACACACATAAACAAACACTCAGGTACACACACATGTCACACACAACCCGGGAGATGGTGTGTCTGTTAAAAACCAAACTACAATACCATCAATAATCCTTCCAGACCAATACAGAACCAGACCAGACACCTAGTACAACTAGCCCTTTACTCTGAACCAGGTTAAAAACACGCGTGATGTTGAGAGCGGCCGATTCCGCCCAGGGAGCCGAGGTTCTTCTTCTACTACGCCTGTCTGCGTCGAGGTCTCCCCCCGGCCGACACTGGGTGGGGGGGGGCAAGGGAGCTTTCAGTCAAACAAGATACCGGGCTCTGAGGACGTAGTCCACCTGTTGCTACGGGCTCTAAGGACGTAGTCCCCCTGTTTCTACGGGCTCTAAGGACGTAGTCCCCCTGTTTCTACGGG
>NW_023268873.1:0-1759 GCF_013103735.1 Etheostoma cragini
AGGTCAGCGAAACTACCCCAACAAGAAGCACTTACTGCATACAAAACTCAAGTCAGTGCTTGTGTTTGGGTAGTTCTGGTGCCAGATGAATGCATTTTACTAGTGTTGGGAAGAATTGCTAAATAGCCTGTCTCTGCATTTGTTCAGAGATATGTCTGAAGATGAACTCACTACCAAGACAACCCCAAAGAGAAGCACTTGTGAACACAATAATCATTTGTGTCTTCATTTGAAGTGATCTGAATGTGATTCCAATGCCATCTATCTTCAATTAGTCTGTAGCATTGTCATGTTCAACTACCCCAACAGGTAGCACTTACTGAATTCAACAATCAAGTCAATGCTATAGTTAGGGTAATAAGAATGACTTACCAAAACAATCATGTATCCAGAGACGCAATCTAGAATGAATTATAACACATTTTAGCATTGTCCAACTAGTAATACAACTTACAATAGCTGTTACTGTTAAGACTTAAAATAAAATAATGGTATTCAGTTGTCAGAAAAACAACTCCATAGATTAGCACTACCTAAAATCAATCCAATGCCAATGCTTGAGTTAGACCAATGTCAAAGTCTTACAGCAACCTTCTTTGCTCATGATCTTCTCCATAATACCGATGTTTCTTCTGGCATCTTCTGTGTTGTGATATAGAAGCAGTGGAAGTGGTTGCTTACACAGATTTGCCATCTTAAATACTGAATGCAGCCATTTCCACTCAACTCCACCTTCATTTTGATCAAGTTTCAGTGGTCTTGACTATTTTAAGTGATGAACGGCTTCATGAACAGCCAACCGTCATCCCAATGTGTGCCATTACAGTCTGAGAGTGGTCAATTCAAGTCCAATGACTTTCTTTGGGGCAACTCCAATTACCTCCAGAAAGAGCTCATTCAGCAATAAAAAGCCACATTTAGTACTGAATATATTTCAAAATTCCCATTCTTTTATTTCTTTAGCTTGTGGTGGACAACTGGTGACATGTACTTGCTCTGCATTTGTACATGTCTGATGATGAACTCATAACCAAGACAAATCCATCTTCATTTACAGTCTGTATCGTTGTCATGTTCAACTACCCCAACAAGTAGCGCTTACTGAATTCAATAGTCAAGTCAATGCTAAAGTTAGAGTAATAAGAATGACTTACCAAAGCAATCATGTATCCAGAGACACAATCTAGAATGACTTATAACACATTCTAGTATTGTCGAACTAGTAATACGACGCAAAATAGCTGTTACTGTTAAGTGTTTGGATAAAATACTGGGATTCAGTTTTCAGAAAACCCACCCCATAGATTAAAGCACTAATTAAAATCAATCCAATGACAATGCTTGAGTTAGACAAGCATCAAAGTCTTACAGTAAGCAACCTTCTTTGCTCATGATCTTCTCCATAGTCCCAATGTTTCTTCTGGCAACTTCTGTTTTGTGATGTAGAAGTAGTGGAAGTGGTTCCTTACACAGATTTGCCATCTTAAATACTTAATGCAGCCATTTCCACTCAACTCCACCTTCTTTTTTATCAACTTTCAGTTGTCTAGTCTATTGTAAGTAATGAATAGACAAGCATCATCCCAATGTATGCAGTTAACAGTCTATGAGTGGTCAATTAGCATTTTACTAGTGTTGAGAAGAATTGTGAAATAGCCTGTCTCTGCATTTTCTCTGAGACATGTCTGATGATGAACTCACTACCAAGACAACCCCAAAGAGAAGCACTTATGAACCCAATAATCATCAGTGTCTCCAT
>NW_023268875.1:0-1416 GCF_013103735.1 Etheostoma cragini
CCCCCCCCGTTTCATTTTACAGTTTCCATTTCCAGACGCAGCCGTTGAATGATTTACAGACTCACTGCGCTCCATAAACTCTGTGGACGACCTTAAAGGGACAGTGCAACATTTTCTGACTTCCTCTTCTTCTTCTCGTTAAAGGGTAATGTCGTTGTTTTTTTAACCTGGACTCCATTTCCCAGCTTCCTAAGTGAGTGGTAGGAGCAGCGGTGTCTGAAACTGGTCCGGTGTCGACCAGCAGCCACAGACCCAGCTGCTATGTAACCCTATCGGGCAAATGTGCATCGGCGATTTTGTCCACTTAAAGTGCTTTTTTTGGCCCTGACACACTCAGCTTATTATTGTAAGTGTCTGACATCATTATGGGATGGATCCCTAGAGAGATAGACCTTTAAAACCTCTTTAAGACCTTTCTGTGGAACCAGAAACAGCTCTGAAGTCACTAACCTTAAACACTACCAGACTCCATGTGAAAAACAGCCCTTTTAGCGTCTATAGAGCCAACGTATTTTCACCCAAACTAGAGTTGTGACGGTTGGTTTAAGTTGGAAGACGACCCAGAAGGTCTTTTCATCGTCGGGTTTTGTTTCTGACAACTTTCAATGACGTGTGTTTCCCGTTGCTTAAATAGCTGTTTTTTTACATGGAGTCTGGTGGGTTTAGTGAACACAATTTCCTTGTTTTTTTTTACGTTTTCACCAGCTAGTCGCTAGTTTTATACCATGAAGTGGATTTATCAGAGCTTGTTTTCTAAAAGAAGCTTCCTTATGCAGCAGGAAGCAGGGTTGGCTGAACTACACATGCCAAAAAACCAAAAACAATGAACTAAAAGAGGCTAACAAAAACCATAGGCCTGCAGGACACTTTGGACCTTAAAATGATTGATTAATGGAGCTTTAAATGTGAGTTGGACCGACATCTGTCGTTCTATTTTAGGGCGTGTCAGACACTCAGAATAATAATCTGAGATATTATAAATTGATTTTATTATAATTTATATATGTATATTATTTTTTAATTATAAATAATATTTGACTTTGGAAAAACATTTGTCAAAAAACCAACTTGGTCTAAAACACAATTAACAATATTTTATACGGAAACGTTTGAATTTTGGACCGAGACGGGCTAGCTGCTTACTAGCTTCTAGTCTTATGCTAAGCTACGCTAACACCCTCCCAAACACAGCCGAGAGAGAAGACGAGGAGTTTAGAAAATGTGTCCCGCCGATCAGAAATCTAAAGTTATAGAAAAAAAAAACATGTTTTAATGGATCAGACATGTTATAAATAAAGAAGAAGAAGAAGAAGAAGAAGAAAAGGCTGACAGCACCGAGTCAGCCGTTTTAATTAATCACACACACACACACACACACACACACACACACAGACATACACACACAGACAGACACAC
>NW_023268876.1:0-1292 GCF_013103735.1 Etheostoma cragini
CTAGAGTCTTAGAGCCTTAGAGACCTAGAGTCTTGGAGACCTAGAGTCTTAGAGACCTAGAGACTTAGAAACCTAGAGTCTTAGAGCCTTAGAGACCTAGAGTCTTGGAGACCTAGAGTCTTGGAGACCTAGAGTCTTAGAGACCTAGAGTCTTAGAGCCTTAGAGACCTAGAGTCTTAGAGACCCAGAGACCTAGAGTCTTAGAAACCCAGAGACCTAGTCTTAGAAACCTAGAGTCTCAGAAACCTAGAATCTTAGAAACCTAGAGACTTAGAAACCCAGAGACCTAGAGTCTTAGAAACCTAGAGTCTTAGAGTCTCAGAAACCTAGAGTCTTAGAAACCTAGAGACTTAGAAACCCAGAGACCTAGAGTCTTAGAGACCTAGAGTCTTAGAAACCTAGAGTCTTAGTAACCTAGAGTCTTAGAGACCTAGAGTCTTAGAGACCTAGAGTCTTAGAGACCGAGAGTCTTAAAAACCTAGAGTCTTAGAGACCTACAGTCTTAGAAACCTAGAGACTTAGAAACCTAGAGTCTTAGAAACCCAGAGTCTTAGAGTCTTAGAAATCTAGAGACTTAGAAACCTAGAGATTTAGAGACTTAGTCTTACAGTCTTAGAAACCAAGAGTCTTAGAAACCCAGAGACCTAGAGTCTTAGAGACCTAGAGTCTTAGAAACCTAGAGTCTTAGAAACCCAGACTATTAGTCTTAGAAACCTAGAGACTTAGAAACCTAGAGTCATAGAAACCTAGAGTCTTAGAAACCTAGAGTCTTAGAAACCTAGAGTCTTAGAAACCTAGAGACTTAGTCTTACAGTCTTAGAAACCTAGAGACTTAGAAACCTAGAGTCTTAGAAACCTAGAGTCTTAGAAACTTAGAGACTTAGACTTAAAGTCTTAGAAACTTAGAGACTTAGAGACTTAGACTTAGAGTCTTAGAAACCTAAAGTCTTGGAAACTTAGTCTTAGAGTCTTAGAAACTTAGAGTCTTAGAAACCTAGAGTCTTAGAAACCTAGTCTTAGAAACCTAGAGTCTTAGAAACCTAGAGTCTTAGAAACCTAGAGTCTTAGAAACCTAGGGTCTTAGAAACTTAGTCTTAGAAACTTAGAGTCTTACAAACCTAGAGTCTTAGAAACCTAGAGTCTTAGAGTCTTAGAAACCTAGAGACTTAGATTCTTAGAAACTTTACAGGTGGCGTTCATGGGGTCCTGGCAGACTTCACACACACACACACACACACACACACACACACACACACACACACACACACACACACACACACACAGTTCTGTGC
>NW_023268877.1:0-2168 GCF_013103735.1 Etheostoma cragini
CACGCACACACACACACACACAGACACACAGACACACACACAGACACACACACACACACACACACAGACACACACACAGACACACACACACACATCCCCACACACACACACTCACACAGAAACTTTGTGGAAGGCCATAAAACTCCACTTCCTTAACTTCTCAGATCAACTTCATCTTATTCTGAACCCTCGCCTTGTCTCCCTGTGGACCGTGGACTCGTTGTCCTTCCTGGTCCACACGTCCAGCGGTTTTGGTTTTTTGTTGTTTTCTCTTGACACTTCTTTGTCAACCTTGTTCACACACCAGACCTGTTTGAACAGAAGTTTAGTCCGGATTCGGTTTTGAAACCATTTACACTTTTTATTCAACCGCAATGAAACTGAATCAAAAGCCCGATGTCCTAATCATCGGACCAAAGACCCTCCATGTGGTTTTGGGGCGTTTCGGTTCTTCTGATCAGAATCTTCTGATACAAAGAGCTCAGAAAAGGGGTCCACGCGGGTCCAAGGGGGTCCACTACGTCTCAGCAGACCCACTCTGGTCCAGAGGACAGGTCTCGCGCCATCATCAAGTCCGTCTGATCAACGCAAAGACAGTTTCTGCTTTTTCAACTCAAACATTAGATATAATTTCCTCTAAATGAGGTTTATGAATTCCCAAAGTAACTAAAACTAAAGTTATTAAGTTGGTGTTACATGTCGAAAAAAAGGGACAAACATTGAAAAACAGCGTCAGAAGTGTCGATTTTAAATTTGGACGGGAGATGACCCGAGGGTTAAGACGTGATGTTTCATACGGACGTCTCAGCGTGATTTTGATGTTTTTTTTCAAATTTTCTTAGCAATCAAAAAAAAAAAATTCCATTTTGTCGTCTGCGTTTTTGAAGCTTTTAACAACATTTAAGTTTTTGTAAACGGGTCAAATTTTCTTGACATTTTTTGTCAATATTATTTCAATTCTTTTTCAGTTTTTTGACGTTTTTTGTTTTCAACTTTTTCCAATTTTTTTAAATCAAATTTTTGGGTGATTTTTTTTCAACATTTTTCAACTTTTCTAATTTCTTTTCTAAGTTCTTCAGTCATAGTTCTGATTTAGAAGGTTTTTGTGAATGGGTAAAATTTGCCCCGAGGACAACCGGAGGGTTGAAAACATTTAAGAATCTACAAAGGTAGAATTAGCTGAGTCAGTGAACTCTTTTAAGTCGCTTCTTAAAACCTTCTTCTATAGGAGCGCCTTTCCTGATCTTATTTTACTTTATTGTATCCCTTTTATTTTATTGTATTTTAAAATTTTTATATTTATCTGTCTTTCAATGTTTTTATGCTTTTGTCTTTTTGTATTATTGTCTCTTGGATATTCTTGTCTTTACACTTGTTAAAGCACTTTGTAACTTGTTTTTGAAAAGTGCTCTACAAATAAAGACTATTATTATTATATTATTAATTATTCATAGAATACATTTCCATGATGTCGCTCACGGCTCTAAAGATCCAACTAAATCCTCTTCTGTTGTTTCTTTTTAAATTCTAACTCTTCTTTTCACTAAAGACAAACACATAAAATGTCCCCAGACACCCAGGAGGTGTCCAATGAGCAGCACCGTCCCCCTCTGGCTCCTGCAGTCACTGATAAAGTGCCTTGCTCAGAGGCTTCCTCACAGGAAACCTTCAGCTGAGAACATTAATCAAGTCCTTCTCTCTGTCCCGCTGTCCCACAAGGCGTCGTCAGATTAAACCTCCGTCACCACCGAGCAGCGTCTCCCTGGCGCCCGGCCTCATGCAACTTTCAAATGATTATTAAAGTACAATGACTTCAAATGACGTCGCCAGGACCAGCATCTGAAGACCACATGGTGCTTAGCAGAAGCACCACGGTGGCTGTGCTGTCTCCAAGTGGTTTAGTGTTCAGCTGGTCTGGTTTTACACGCGTGTGATCCGACATTCAACACCTGAATGCCTTAAAACAATTAACTTGACTTATATGTTGGATCAAAGCAGCGGATTTCTTTTTTTAAAAGGTAAGAAGCACACGGCAAGCTGGTACAGCAAGAACTTACCATAATACAACTTAACTTTACTCTAATATGACCCTAAAGGAGACAACCAAGCGTGTTATATGACGCTAAAGGAGACCACCAAGCGTGTTATATGACGCTAAAGGAGACGAC
>NW_023268878.1:0-3335 GCF_013103735.1 Etheostoma cragini
CTGGGGGGGTCATAGTGTAGTAGCAGACCTGTCCCAGATGACCTGAGAGGTCTGGGGGGGTCGTAGTGTAGTAGCAGATCAGAAATGTATTTTGGTCCTAAACCATTAAGTGATTTATAAACTAGCAAAAGTACTTTGAAATCAATTCTTTGGGGCACAGGAAGCCAGTGTAAAGACTTCAGAACTGGAGTGATGTGATCCAGTCTCTTGGTCTTATTGAGGACTGGAGTGATGTGATCCAGTCTCCTGGTCTTAGTGAGGACTTGAGTGATGGGATCCAGTCTCTTGGTCTTAGTGAGGACTGGAGTGATGTGATCCAGTCTCCTGGTCTTAGTGAGGACTGGAGGGATGTGATCCAGTCTCTTGGTCTTAGTGAGGACTGGAGGGATGTGATCCAGTCTCTTGGTCTTAGTGAGGACTGGAGGGATGTGATCCAGTCTCCTGGTCTTAGTGAGGACTGGAGTGATGTGATCCAGTCTCCTGGTCTTAGTGAGGACCCGAGCAGCAGCTCCACCTGTCTGATAGATTTTTTAGGGAGACCTGTAAAGACCCCGTTACAGTAGTCAAGTCTACTGAAGATGAAAGCATGGACCAGTAGTGTTGAGTCATCAGAAAGCTCCGACTGCGTTCTGTCTGTAGCCTCCGTTATTCAACGTAACAACCACAGACATGAAAAGGTTTTAACAGGGATGAAAAGGTTTTAACAGGGATGAAAAGGTTTTAACAGGGATGAAAAGGTTTTAACAGACATGAAAAGGTTTTAACAGGGATGAAAAGAGAAGCGGAGAGAGACAAAGATAACGAGACAAAACAAAGTCACCCGAAAGCCGAGACGAGGAAATACGACGAAGGGCATTTAGCGCTTGGCTTCACTGTGACTACGGCTGGAGGAGAGGAAAGACTAAAAGTCTAAAAACGCTCGCAGCGGACAGCATGAAGACGAATAAATTAGCGCGTCACTTAAGACACCGCCTACCAAGAGCCTGGGTCTGACCCAGGTTTCTGCCTAAAAGGAAGTTTTTCCTCGCCACTGTGGCCCTGTTGCTTGCTCTGGAGGAGACTATTAGGCCTGTTGGGTCCTTGTTAATTATAGAGTGTGGTCTAGACCTGCTCTATCTGTAAAGGGTCTTGAAAGAACTCTTGTTATGAATTGATACTATAAATAAAATAAAATAAAATAAAATAAAATTGAATTGAAATACGTTATCTTGCATAAGATGCAGAGATGGACAACAGTTCTAGCAGAGTTGTTGTTGTTGTTGTTGTTACTAAAGGTGGAAATTCAAGCCCTGTTTCTGCCAAATTAACCCTTTCCACCCATGACAGTGACACCCTCTTCAAAGAAGATTTCAGCCTGGGTGAAGTGAAAGAAAGGTTCTCCGAGCTCCAGGCAGAGCGTGAGGACAGCTGTCTGGTGCTGTCGTACCAGTGCAAAGACGAGGGTGAGTGAGGAGTTAGGTTTTAAGTGTAACTCTGTGGAAACCGGCAGGTAAGGGAGGGAATCGCACCCAAAAATGTCAAACTCAGAATTACGTCTGCATTGTGTGTCTTTACAGAATGTCCTAAATACGGGATACTGGAAGTAGACGGTGACCTCCGGGTCCTCTGTATGAAGGAGAAACCTCTTCCTTCTGAGACACGGTCAAGGAGAGCAGTACGTTATATAATACTATTTATACTATAAACACTGAATAAAGCCAGTAATACCTGTCCACATGGACGTAAACGCTCTAGAGCCACCTGAAATATTACCTAGCCCTCGTGTTGTCTTCCCGTCAAAATTGAAAATCAACATTTTTGTTGACGCTTTTTATCGATGTTTTCAACTTTTTCTTACGTTTTTGTCCTTTTTTTAGCCCTTTTGATGCTTATTATCAATAACTTATATATATATATATATATAGTTATAAGTAAATATATATATATATATATAATTATATCTAACTTTTTCTTACGTTTTTTGTCCTTTTTTTTAACCCTTTTGATGATTTTTATCAATAACTTATATATATAGTTATATATCTATAACTTTTTCTTATGTTTTTGTCCTTTTTTTAACCCTTTTGATGATTTTTATCAATAACTTATATATATAGTTATATATCTATAACTTTTTCTTACGTTTTTGTCCTTTTTTTTAACCCTTTTGATGCTTTTTTTCAATGTTTGAGATGTTTTTCATTACGTTTTCAACACTACGTAACACAAATTTAACAACTTTACTTTTACAGGTATTTTGGGAATTTATGGTCAATAAACTTCATATATGGGAAAATATACTTAACGTTTGAGCTAGAATGTAAGGTTCTCCAACTTTAGGGGGTGTTCCAGTTGAAGTTTTCGACTGGGAAATCAACACTTTTGTTGATGCTTTTTAATCAATGTTTTTAACTTTTTCGTACGTTTTTGTCACTTTTTCTATGTATAACACTACGTAGCACTAACACTTTAGTTTTACAGTTATTTTTGGAATTTATGGTCAATAAACCAAATTTTTTGGAAATTATACCTAATGTTTGAGTTAGAAAAGCAGAAATTAGGAATTATTGAGACTGAAATTAAAGAAATGGATGTTGATGGATATTAACATGTACAGAATATGTCAACTTTTGCTCAATGCTATTTCAAAATCTCTTTAATTTTTTTTCAAATGCTATAAAATTGATTAAGACAGACGATTTGTACTTGCCAAAGTGCGTTGTGTGGAATCAATCATGTTATTTTGGGGAGTAACAATTGGGAAGTTAATTACAATTGGGTAGTTAAAAAGAACATTGATTGAGTAAAATGGGTCAATTTGACCCGAGGACAACGCGAGGGTTAAATCATGAGAATAATTGGCCTGGCTCCGCCCTCCTACGTACTTCTGCACAATTTCCATTTTCCTTCAGTACTACCTGTGGGTTCGTGGGTTTTCACCCGGGACACACAGTCAGATTCCTGTTTGAAGACAAAAGTATATTTTGATATTCATTATACTATAATGGAGCAACATCTTGTTCCATGTCACACGCGTTAACGGAAGTTAAGTAGCGTTGGATTTAAACCCCAAACCAGATTTCTTTTCTTACCAAGCTGCGACAGTTTCACAACGTTAATGCCGTGTTTAAAACTGAGACCGCTAAGTTCTAGCCTCGCTACGCCCTTCTACGTACTTCTAGGCCCTCCTACGTACTTCTAGGCCCTCCTACGTACTTATAGGCCCTCCTACGTACTTCTAGGCCCTCCTTCTACGTACTTCTAGGCCCTCCTACGTACTTCTAGGCCCTCCTTCTAGGCCCTCCTACGTACTTCTAGGCCCTCCTACGTACTTCTAGGCCCTCCTACGTACTTCT
>NW_023268879.1:0-2606 GCF_013103735.1 Etheostoma cragini
AGCAGAGCTATAGAGATTGAAACTTGTGTGGTGTTAGTGGCCGATTTGTGCAAACACAATGGTGTATATAGATGATCTCTGGCACAGGGAATGGTGATTTTAGTAGCCCTAAAGTGTCTGCAGGTGCTTAGCATTTTTTGCACCACACTCAAACCATCTTAGCAAACCGGCCTGCTTTATAACTCTTTAAAAAGGACAAATGTCCAGAAACAACCAAGGCCAGCTCGAGCTAAATTGGGCCAGTTCTGGACTGGCTACCTGGCTGTGGATCGTTTTAGGGACTGCATATGTTTTTGGCCTCGCTACGAAAGACATGGAAAGCAGGGCTATTGAGATTGAGACTTGTGTTGCCTTAATGGCAGATTTTTGCAAACAAAAGGTGGACATTGGTGATCTTGGGCGTAGAGTTTGGCAATTTTAGTACCCCTAAAGTGTCTGCAGGTGCTTAGCATTTTACCACCACACTCAACCCATCTGAGCTAACCGGCCTGCTATTTGCCTGTTTAAAAAAGAAAAATGTCCAGAAACAAACAAGGCGAAATCGAGTCAAATTGGGCCAGTTCTGGATGGACTACCTGGCTGTGTATGGTTTGTAGGGATGCATATGTTTTTTGCCTTGCTAAAAGTGACATGTGAAGCAGAGCTATAGAGATTGAAACTTGTGTGGCGTTAGTAGCCGATTTGTTAAAAAAAAATGGTGGATATAGATGACTTCGGGCGCAGGCAATGGCAATTTTAGTAGCCCTGAAGTGTCTGCAGGTGCTTAGCATTTTGAGCACAACACTCAAACCATCTTAGCAAACCGGCCTGCTTTTTAACTGTTTAAAAAGGACAAATGTCCAGAAACAACCAAGGCCAGCTTGAGCAAAATTGGGCCAGTTCTGGATGGGCTACCTGGCTGTGGATGGTTTTAGGGACTGCATATGTGTTTGGCCTTGCTACTGAAGACATGGAAAGCAGCGCTATTGAGATTGAGACTTGTGTTGCCTTAATGGCTGATTTTTGCAAACAAAAGCTTGACATAGGTGATCTTGGGCGTAGGGTTTGGCCATTTTAGTACCCCTAAAGTGTCTGCAGGTGCTTAGCATTTTAGCACCACACTCAAACCATCTCAGCTAACCGGCCTGCTTTTTAACCATTTAACCATCTCAACAATGTACTTTTGGTCTAGTTAAAAATCAGTTGACCCTGCATCTGGGCGAAAAGGGATTGTATCAACACTAACTTCCCCTCACCAGATGCAATCAGCATTTGGCTGGCCCACATCGTTTCAAGTTTCTAGAGAATGATTTGGGCTGGAGTCACGTGGGACCGCCGAGGAAGATGGCAGCACACTAGGAGAGCTCCGGAAACCGACAATTTTTCTTTCACATTTAAATGGTATATATACCTCTCAATTTATCCGGACATAAATACATTCTATACGCTAAATCCTAAAGTCCTTCTACAAAACCAGATATTAATAATTCACTGACGAAATGTCAAGCAACAACAAAGCTAACTTTTTCAAGGAACGGCAACGAGGCGGCAACGAGGAGTAACCTAGCAGCGAGGACCAGTCCCACGCCTGAAAGCACTGCTGCAGAATTAATCTGCGTTACAGAGAAACATACCGACTCCAACTTCATGGAAGAAAACCAAAAAATGAGTGCAACACTGCAAGTTGTTGCGGCAGATATTGTCTTGATTAAAGAAACAACTAAAGAGCTTAAAGACTCCGTGGACAATATTCTAATTAGGCTGGGTGAGGTCAAACAGCGAGTGTCCGACATTGAAGATGCTAGTGCTCAGGTGGAGAAATGTGTGGAGGTATGTGACAAGAAGCTGGCGACTCTTTGGGAACGAGTGGAGGACTTGGAGAACCGGAGTCGAAGAAACAATGTGAGAATGGTGGGCCTGAAAGAAGACAAAGAAGAAAAAGGAAACGTGCGCCAGTATGTGGAAAAAATCATTGCTCAAGGGCTCGGCCTCGCGGGCGGGGAGTTCAAAGTGGAGCGGGCCCACCGCTCACTGGCGCCTAAGCCTGATGTCAATAAACCACCGCGAACAATCCTGATTCGGTTCCTGCGCTCATCGGCTCGGGACAAGGTGCTTCAGATGGCCAAAGAAAAGCGTGGGCTGGAGTGGGAAGGCTGCAAACTATCTTTCTTTGAGGACCTGTCGAAGGAGCTGGTGGAGAAAAGGAGAGCTTTCAACACTGTAAAGAAACGTCTCCGGGAAATGGAGGTCAAACACCGGCTGCTGTTCCCCGCAACGCTCATCTTCACCTGGAAGGGCGAGAGGAAGACTTTCCGGGATAATTCAGAGGCCGAACGATTCCTGCAACAAGCTAAGTGAAAAACGAGCGTTACCATTTGAGGTGTATATTTATCGAAACATTATGTAAAATTGATGTCGGTTTTGTGCTTCGGAGGTCAAATGGTTGTGTTGCCCAAGGACGATTTTCAAGGCGTCTCACGGACCAAGTTTAAATAGAGGGGTTAAGAAAAGGACTAACAGCGGCAGCATGTTCTGTGTTGCCTTGCTGAGTTCTGTGTTATATTTCTTTTCTTTTTTTCTGCACCAGGCCAGTGTTCTTAAGTTTGCGACTGTTGTTAGTAGTAGTT